>NW_008665691.1:0-310 GCF_000695815.1 Acanthisitta chloris
AAAGACTATTGATAAATTCCTAAAATACCAAATTTTAGAAGAATATGAATCAGAATATAATACACCAATTATTCCGGTAAAGAAACCCAATGGAGAGTACAGGTTAGTACAGGATTTGAGAGCAATAAATGAAATAACAAAAGACATTTATCCAGTAGTTGCAAACCCCTACACATTGTTAACATCCGTAAAAGAGATTTATAAGTGGTTTACTGTAATTGATTTAAAAGATGCCTTTTTCTGCATACCCCTTGACAAAGAAAGTAGGAAACTGTTTGCCTTTGAATGGGAAAATCCAGAGAACGGAAGA
>NW_008665691.1:661-1258 GCF_000695815.1 Acanthisitta chloris
ATTCCAGAGCAATCTCCACAAGCTGCGAGTCTTCCTCGGAATGGCAGGATGGTGCCCCATCTGTGGATCATGGACTTCGGGCTAATCGCCAAACCCATGTATGATGCTCAGAAGACACAGCCGTTCAGCTGGGGCAAGGCACAGCCATCTGTGGATCATGGACTTCGGGCTAATCGCCAAACCCATGTATGATGCTCAGAAGACACAGCCGTTCAGCTGGGGCAAGGCACAGAAAGAAGCCTTCCTAAAACTGAAGGAAGCGCTGATGACTGCACCAGCGTTAGGATTACCTGATTTGTCTAAAGACTTTCAATTGTTTGTGCATGAAAGGCTGCACCTGGCACTGACCCAACATTCGGGGAGCTGGAAAAGGCCAATAGGTTATTTATCCAAACAGCTTGACAATGTAAGTGCCGGTTGGCCTGCGTGTCTGCGGGCAGCTGCAGCCACTGTACTATTGATACAAGAAGCCAGGAAACTTACATAGATGTCTATGTGCCACACATGGTGACCACTGTTTTAGAGCCAAAGGGGGGCCATTGGCCATCCCCGAGTAGGATGGTAAAATTACAGGTAATCCTAACTGAGCAGGATGAT
>NW_008665692.1:0-590 GCF_000695815.1 Acanthisitta chloris
GGAACTGGGGACGGGGGGCCCAAACTGGGGACTGGGAGACCAAACTGGGGACTGGGAGACCAAACTGGGAACGGGGGGGCACAAACTGGGGACTGGGAGTCCAAACTGGGAACGGGGGGGGCACAAACTGGGGACTGGGAGTCCAAACTGGGAACAGGAGGGCACAAACTGGGGACTGGGAGTCCAAACTGGGAGCAGGAGGGGCAAACTGGGAAGGTGGGGCCCAAACTGGGGAGTTTGGGCAGAAAAACCAGGAAATGTGGAACTGAAAATAGGGAAGTTGGTAAAAAAAATGAGTTTGGAGCCAAAAATTGAGGAGTTTGGGAAAAAAAGGAGAAAAAAAAAGAGTTTGGAGCCAAAAATTGAGGAGTTTGGGATTAAAAGGAGAAAAAAAATGAGTTTGGGGCCAAAAATTGAGGAGTTTGGGAAAATAAAGAGTTTGGGGCTGAAAATTGAGGAGTTTGGAGGGAAAATAAAAAGTTCGGAGGAAAAAACAGTTGAGGAGTTTGGGGGGAAAAATGAGGAATTTGGACCCAAAATTGAGAAATTTGGGGACGAAAAAATGAGGAGTTTGGACCCAAAATTGAGAA
>NW_008665693.1:0-21187 GCF_000695815.1 Acanthisitta chloris
GTCACTGCTGGAACCCCTAAACAATATATAGAATCAATAATAGCATATAAAGTATATATAAAAATATGCAATATTCTATATAGTATAACATTTAAATCCATAATTAATGTTACAATGTAATTAGTCAATGACACAACCCACAGAGTCTAACAACCAACCCAGCTCATCCCAGAAATTTCAGTGCACAAACCTGCACCTTCACCCATTAATCCATCACTGTCCAGAGGCAACTTACACCACAAACAGATCAAACTGATTGTCTGAGAGACCAGAAATCACTTCCTCATGCACAACCAAGAGATCACACACATTTCCCCACACAAGCCTTACCCAGGAGCTCCAGTGTGGCCACAAACAGGATTTTTTTGAGACAGGAAACCAGTCATACTTTTGTGTCTAAGTAGATCTCTGGCTTGTAGGCAGCGCCAAGAGGTATAGCATGGGACGATGCTTTGCTAGCACCAGGGCATCTGTCCACTGAGAAGGAGATTGACAAGGCTGAAACGGTTGGGTTTGTTTGGCTTCTCATTTCACAGCTCCAGAGCCAGACATCTGAGGCTGCAACATTGCACAGTGTCAAAAGCAGCCAAGGCACAGATTTGAAATCTGCATACGTGGACAAAAAGAGGATTTGAAATTAATTACAATTTCTAGGCACTACCTAGAGAACAATATTTCCCCATCATAAGCATACATCAATGAATATCACATTTACTGCCTGGGTTTTAGGGCAGCTGCAGTTTGCAAGGCTTGTGTGTAGGACTCTGAGGCTTAGCAATGACTTTTTGTTTTAGAAAAGCCTTTGAAAGAACAACAGAAAATAAATATCACTGATTTAAAGACAAACTAAAAGGAAATGAAATGCAAGTGACTCACTGGTGCTTTCTGTGCTTACAGTTGCTTCTCTCCGCACCACACAGCACATGTGAGTTATAAAACATCCCATCGTAGAATTGAATCATAGGATTTTAGGGGTTGGGATGGAGCTCAGAGCTCACCCAGCCCCAACCCCTGCCCTGGGCAGGGACACCTCCCACCAGAGCAGGTTGCTCAAGGCTCAGCCAACCTGGCTGTGAACACTGCCAGGGTTGGGGCAGCCACAGCCTCCCTGGGCAACCTGGGACAGTGTCTCACCAATAACTATGTATAGGTGTTACAGTCTTATCCCTAATCCCCATGGAAATCATGAGAAGAAAAAGTAAGGAATTTTACAAGGGATTAAAAAAAAATCATAATAAAAAAAGCATTGGTCTCACTCTGTTTCAACTGTAGATAATGAAATATGTGAAGAAATGAGGTTTACACTTCTTAAATACACTCCTGGGACATATATCTAACATATATATAATAATAAAGGAATGGGGAAACTGAAGACAGAGAATGAACCACTGCAGGCACAAAGGAGAAATGACCCCACTCACACTGCTACAAACCTCCTTCACACCTTTGAGGTGCTGACACTGTGACCATGTCTTTATTTACCTGTGATTTAAGAGTTTTACCCTGTGAATCATTTTTATGGCTGCTCATTTGGGAAAAATAGTCCAACCCACTTGACCCTTTGCCCTGAGGATCTCACAGCAGTGAGTGCTACCCAAGATGCTCCAACAGACACCTCTATATTCCAAGGTACCTCCATTTCTCCCAATCAAATCAGAACAACTCTAATTAAATGGAAACAAGAAGCTAAAGTGAGATAAATGGTTTCGAGGTGCTTCATGCTTCCCTACATTGATTAATAGATAAAGAATTCATCCCTCCACCAAATTAGTTGACAAACCTGCTGTAATTATTCCTTGTACACCATGATCTGTGAGCACAGAGCTCTCTGGGAGGGACTGAGCTCCAGCTCCCTCTCAATATATTTTGTGCTGCTTGGCTGCACCCACCAGGTATTTACATTCCACAAGTCTTGTCTTTGTATTCAAAGTTTCTCAATATGGTTTTCATTTTAAATTAAAGTGGTAGTGGTCACTCTTGCATGGAATGGCATTATTTGTGGAGCAGGTTTGCAGTGTGGGCAGTTGCACTGGGCTGGGCTAGTTCTTCGTGCCCAAAGAACTGCTCTGAGAGATTGATTTTTTTCCTTTTGTATCTCCTGATCATAGAATCATCAAGGTTGGAGGAGACCTCTAAGAGCATCAAGTCCAACCATGAACCTGTCACTGCTGGAACCCCTAAACCAGATCCTCCAGCACCAGATCCAGACACCTCTGAAACACCTCCAGGGGTGGTGACTCCACCACCTCCCTGGGCAATATTCCAGTGACTGATGTTGTCCTGCACATTATTCTGCTCTACCAGTGTGCAGCAAATACAATTTTCTTTCACATATAAATGAAATGTTGCTAAAGCAGCACATTTGCCATCTCAAACTCAAACCCAAAGTTGATCCAGGTGATTTTTAGAGCAGAGCACTACAAGATGATGACACTTCAGTGGCTGAACCAGCTATTGCCTGTCTGCCCTGGTCAGCATGGACCAGGATGGAGCTATGAATGTTCTCCAGCTTTTGGAGAACACACTAATTGAGCTGACTTTTAAGAAGTTTACTCCTAGAATAATGTATTTCAGATTAGGGGATGAACCAGCAGCTGGCAAGAGATATATACAGGGCTTCATCTCATTCATTGATTTCCTTACAGTTCAAGTTTTGCAAGGGACATCCAGCCCTTGAGATGGATATCCCTGGGCCAGAAACATGGAAATCAATAAATCTATTCAGGAAAACATAATTTCATTTTGCTTCGTAACCAGAAATTGAGATACAAACATTTCTCCCTTCCTGCTCTTCTTTGACTTAAATATATCCTCTGTTATATAAGTAATTGTTTTGAACCCACTCTAGGACACAGTCAGAGACATGACTCCAATAACACATTATCAGTAAAACAAAGCAAAACAGTTTCATGTCCCTGCTGGGTTTGTATATCCACTCTTAAATGAGCAGATTGTCTCATTATTCACCCTGATCTGGTCATTGTATGCTTAGTCACAGCTGTCACAACAGGTGCCCAAGCCTCTTCCCCCTTCGTGGCACTGCGTTTTCTCTCTAGAGTTTGTTGTCAAATTCCTCTGGTGGCTTTGCTGTTCCTTCCCTGGCTCAACTTCATAATTACTGCTGAAATCATCCAAGGTTGGCTAGCCCTGGCTGCAACAAACCTTCATATTAGGCATCAGTTCTTCCTTACAGGTTGATGTTCCTCATTCCATCCCACGAAATCATAGCTGCATGGGCTGTTGTGTCCCCAGGGCAGGACCAGCACTGAGCCTTACTGACCCTCATGCACTTGTCCTCAGCCACTGATCAGGTCTGTCCAGGTCTCTCTGTAGAGCTTTCCTACCCTCAGGCAGATCCACACTCCCACCCAGCTCAGTGCCTCTGCAAACTCCCTGAGGTGCACTCAATTTCCACATCTAGATCATCAATAAAGATATTATACAGGACCCACCCCAACACTGAGCCCTGGAGAACACCACTAGTGACCAGAATCAGTTTGCCCCTCAAGTTTGACCATGGTTTTCTTGCCTGGACCTTTCCCCATCTTCCTCAATGTCTCCAGTGACCCCTAACTGAAATGCCCAACAGTGTGTAGCAGAAGATACTCTGGGACTATGTAGGGCTAGAGGCTGATTCCTCCACTAGACCAGATCATCTCCCCCTATGCCAAGGAACAGCAGGACTCTCCAGTGACTTGAAGATTTCCATGGGCTCTTGTCCAACATTACATTTAACATGAAAATTCTTTTAGATTAACATTTCTGTCCCAAGATATCATCTCTTCCCTTTTGTTTCTCTCTAGTGTCAATCACCAGTGGTTTGGGGTTCCCAACCCTGAGTGCAGAATTGCTCCTCCCCTGTTCTCCTCTCACTGCGAAGTTATACATCCCATTTTCCCACTGAGCTTAGCACTCACTGGGGATCTTTTACTGCTCAAAATCCTGTGAGTTCCTCAATTATCAGCACTGTGCCACTGTGCACTAACAAAGTTTATCTGCTACAGCAGCATATCAAACATTTTTAGGTCTGTAACAAATGTTTTCTTAGCTGGAAGCAAAATCTCCTCTGGTATTAAAGTACTTCCAAATAAAGAGACAACTTTATATGATATTTTGTTCTATTGTCTTCAAGGAATATAGTGGAGGTTGATGGCAAAATACACACAACTCAACCTTTTTTATGCTCCGTAGAAATCAGGATTTAGGACCTGATTTCCAAAGTGCTATAATCCAGCAGTCCAACTGAATTACAAAGGCTGGGGAGGGAGCAGCTAGACTGAAAGCCAACCTATATCAGTCCCCTGAAGCACTGCAAAGATTTGGCCAAAACATTAAGGCAAAAGCTTTCTATAATTTTTCTTCAATAAAAGTACAAATGAGCAAGGAAAATACCCAACTTTCTATTCACAGAACAAATAGATTCAGTACACCAAGAAGGCCATTTTCTTTTTTTCTTCCTAAAACCCATAGTTGGGAGTTCAAACATGGATTTCTCTCTCAGATTTCATCCATTTGGGATTGCACAAGAGATGCAAAGAAATTGAGAGTGATGAACAGTGATTTGGGGAGGGAACAAACCAGAACACAAGGCCAATGTACTGCTAAACCTGCAGTGGAAAGCATGACAGGAAAAGGAGCTTAGCCTCAGCTTTCTTTGTCTTTATTGGGGTTGGTTTTTTGTTGGTGGTTTTTGTGGGGTTTTTTCTTTACCTTGTCCTAATTGCTTTATTTTATGGCTTTACTTAACCTACTTTCTCCCCAAATCATTGGCCACACTAAAAGAAACCTCCAATGCTGCCTACTAAGCTGCTGCTGTTTGGGCAGGTATAGGGACACAATCCCTCCCACCGAGCAGAAAGCAGAACCCACTGTCAGTTTCAGCACTTCTATAGCTATAAAACCTCCATCTTCCATATTATTAACCTCTTTCTATTCCAGGATCCCAAAAAAGGTGTCTGTGTCAGCTCCCCAACCTGAAGTTCAAGATCTTTCTGGGTGAGGACTCATTTTAGAGCATAAGTACTCCATAAAATCCTTATCAAAGACTGTGGGAGAGTTGGAATTACCAGTGGTTAGCAGTCAATAATTGTTAGAGTAACTGATGGGGAAGGGGTAACCCTTCCCAGGCAATTCTGCTGTGGGAATGGGAAAAGCAGCTGGAAGGAATTCATAACAAGAACCTCACAGCGCTCAGAGAAATGGGATGTATAAACAGGTGATTATTTCCCGTGGATATTGATGACAAATGAACTGGATTTGGTGTGTCTGGGAAATATCACCTCGCTCCAAGCCATCTCAGCTCCCTGTGGCTCCAGGTAAAAATGTCTCCTGTAACTTATGAGAACTCCACAATGAGAAAGCACTAAATATCCTAGTTGTTAGAAACACAAAGGTTGAACATTCCTCTTGCACATTTTTCATTTAATTAGTATTTCCTGCAGGGTTTGCAGTATAATGAGTCATTGATTATTGCAAGGAGTGCTTTGGTGGGTAAATTAATTCATTTAAGAGCAACAGTAAGAAGTGCTAAGTAGCCAGAGAAATAAATAAAAGGCAAAGTGTGTTGGTCATCTGGTTGTAAGTTAAGCCCAGGGGAGTTCCATTTCTGTACCTCAGCTACTCAGCACAGAAATACCTGCTCTCCTCTCTCCTCTTCTTTACCTGCACCTACAGCTGCTATAAAATATGAAAATCCCTCTAGATAAAACAAAAATAACCAAAACTCAGTTGCTCTGTTGGAAATTAGATTCACTGTAACAGGGTGATAGCTAATTACATAAGAAAATATATGAAAAAAATGGGTTTTCCACTGAATTTAGAGAAAACTTCTCTTTGGTGTTTGTTCATCTGGAGCAATAAAAAGCATTTCTAAAAAGAAAATAAAGAAGGAAGAGTAAAATGCACACATGGTTAAAAAGAGAAAAAATGACATTTGGAGGAGCTGGTTGTACCTCTGAAATTAATCTTCAAATATGGGCACGGGCCAGGGCTAAAGATATTTCAGGATATACTACTTAAGTTCCAAAGAGATTAAATTCTAATGAAAAAGACATTGGAACAAGAAACATATTCAGTGCAAACAAAGATGGAAAAGGAGTCACCTTCCTCCTTGGGACATCTCTGATTCCTCTTTAGCTGGTGTAATGTCAGGTATATATCCATATATTTATGCAGGATGTGGTTTGCCAAACCAGGCAGCAAAGAGAATCACAGACAGGAGAAAACTACACTGAAAGAAAAAATAATCCCTCGTGACCTTACCTTGAGACTAGTCACACTGAGAACCAGGGTCACAGAAGACTTTGCACCACTAAAATATGTTAGAGATGGAGGGACTAAAGTTTATGAAGATCCCAAACTCCCTGCAAAGTTAAGCTACATAAATCCAGAGTAAATGTTGCCTCGTGTTTTGACTGATCATGGAGCTACAGCATCCATGTGTATCTTAGCTCCTTGGATGGTTTCTAACTCTGAGAAGTTGCATTTGACCAATCTGATTGCATTCTGCAACAAAACAACTGCCTGGGTTGATGAAGGGAGAGCAGTGGTCATTGTCTACCTTGACTTCAGCAAGTCCTTTGTCACTGTATAACCCCAAGCACCAGCACAGGTTGACACTGACCTGCTGGAGAGCAGCTCTGTGGGAAGGACCTGGGGGTGCTGGTGGACAACAGACTGTCCATGAGTCACAGTGTGTCCTTGTGGCTTAGAAGGGCAAAGGAATCCTGGGATGTGTTGGGAAGAGCATTGCCAGCAGGTCAGGGAGGGGATCCTGTCCCTCTGCTCAGCCCTGGGGAGGTCACACCTGGAGTGTTGTGTCCACTTCTAGCTCCTCAGGGCCAGAGGGACATGGAGCTCCTGCAGCAGGTCCAGGGGAGGGCAAGGAAGATGCTGAAGGGACTGGAGCACCTCAGGGATGAGGAAAGGCTGAGGGAGTTGGGGCTGTTCAGCCTCCAGAAGAGACACTGAGAGCGAACTCAGGAATGGATTCAAGTCCATGAACAGGAGGTGCCAAGAGGATGATCAGACTCTGCTCAGTGGGGGAAACCAATCAAACAAGAGGGAACAGCAGAAACTGCTGCCCAGGAAGTTCCACCTGAACAGGAGGAAGAACTTCTTTGCTGTGCAGTCCCTGAGCACTGAACAGATTGCCCAGAGAGGCTGTGGATTCTCCCTCACTGGAGGTGTTCCAGAACCATCTGGACACAACCTGAGCCATGAGCTCTGGGCTGGTCCTGCTTGAACAGGGAGGTGGGACCAGATGACCCTTTGTGGTCCCTTGCAGCCTCACTGACTCTGTGTGAAGGGTTCCCATTATGCTGTGAGCAAATTTATTTGCATGGGTCTCATTTTGTCTCTGCAAGATCTGCCCTTTGCTGCCTACAGTCTTGGAAACTGCATTTTAGAAGTTGGCCAGAAACATGCCCTGAAAATCCAAGCATAGAAAGGTAACAATCACCTCAGTTTCCAAATATTTCCTCAATTCATACGACAAAGAAACTAAAACAAACAAAAAAAAAAAAAAACAAACCTAACAACATCTTTATACAGGGAATTATTCCTAGAAATCACAATCTAAGCAAGAGGAAATGCTGAATTCAAGAAATAAATTAGCCATTTATAATATGCACTCAGATCTAGCCTAAAATGTGCTATTAACTCATTTTATACTGCAGACCTCTGAGGACAAGAGTCACATCTTCCACAACAGGACTTGCAGAGTCAAATTGAAGCCCATTAATGGTACTCACCATGCACCAGAGCTATGAGATGTCCTCACTGACTGAAGGCTGAGCCCTGACAGAGTAAATTCTATTTATCTGAGGTCCTTCTTAAAGCAAGGAGCAGCTCTCAAGCTATGTAAAAGCTGGATTAAAGACCTCAAGTTGAAATAAGGTTTGTAAATAGTAGCAAGGAGTCCTTTCCCTCCCTGGAGGTTCCTGAGTTCCCAACAAATGGGTGGATTATAAGGAGCTATTGTGTATTATTTTCTGCTGTCTGCAATCCTGCAGTGGGACACTCCAGCTTGGGGGGAGATCTTCAGCTGGAGGAACTCAGCCCTGCTCACTGTGTCCGTGCAGGGCAGGCAGAGAACATCTTCCAGAGAACACACAGAGCTCAAGAACCTTCCAAAAACTGAGTGAGAAAGCTGCATTTCCAACCTCAGCAAACTGGTGAGTAGGAACATACTTATAGACATGAATTCTGGGGTCATTTCAATGACAGCAATGTGCTTATTTGACAGCTCACCAAGTTGCAGGATGTCTCTGAGAAGAATAAAGATGATGAGGCACTGGCACAGGTTACCCAGAGAAGCTGCAGTTGCCTCATTCCTGGAAATATTCAAGGCCAGGTTGGATGGAGCTTGGAGCAGCCTGGGCTAGCAGAAGTCCCTGCCCATAGCAGGGGGATTGGAACAAGATGATATTTAAGGTCCATCCAACCCAAACTATTCTGTGATTATATGACTTATATTTTGACCTGAGACTGATTCTGATGAAGTTGAAAAGGCTGTTGACATTGGGCTTTTTTTTTCCAGGTTTGATTATTACAACTAATCATAGAATGGTTTGGGTTTGAAGGGACCGTAAATATCAACTAATCTCAGTCTGCACTGAGAACGTTGATAAAAAGAGCTGAGTTCTGCCCTATTATTATCCTGGTAAAATATGTTTTATTTCCTTAAAACCACATATGTTGATCCTTGCAATACCTTACAAATAATGCAGTTATACATCATTTAAATCATACATTATAATTTATAAGTTAGTTATTTTATTTTGCTGTCAATCAAAGTGGGAAGCTGCATGAAAGAGCTGAGATTAGGAGAAAGAGATTTTTCAGGGTAAGCTTTAATAAACTAATGATGGCATTACAAGAGCTATCAGAGGCAAACCTGCCATCTAATAATAAGCTTGTTCCTGTTTATTTAAATGTTCTACCTTGTGCTTGTTTGTAAAAAGTTAATCATGACAGCAGAGCTAAACCAACATAAATAGGTGAGTCTGCTCTGGCTGAAACCTGCAGCACTGAGCTGCAGCTCTGCCCACCCAGTGCAAAGTGGGTTTGAGGTTTCAGCCCTTTTCATTGCTGTGTACAACATTTTTCTGAAGATGGATGTGATGTTTTGCCCAAATAACTGCTGTATTAGGCAGGATGAAGATAACCACCCAAGCCCTGTCCTAGCACAGGTGCCCCATCCCACCTGACCTTGAATGCTTCCAGGGTTGAGGCATCCAACACCTCTCTGGGCAACCTGTGCCAATGTTTTACCACATTGTCTGTAAAGTAATTTCCTCCTGTGTCGCCCTTACCCTACCAGACTAGAAGCTCCAGTGGTTTCCAGTTGACCCTGGAGCACACACATGAGATGGTGGTGGTCCTGCTTAGCAGCTACATTCTCCAAACTAAAATACACTCAAAATGCATTCCAAGTTATTCTCAAGGAACCAACTCTCCCAATGTTATGAACACCAAAACATTCCTTTCTCTGCCTGCTTGCTGTGCCACGGTGGTTAAACACTGACACTCCTTACAGCCTTCCCAGGACATGGCAAACCTGTCAGCTGTTGATAAATGTGACTTCAGGTTGGGCCATGTTAGATCACAGATATTTGTACTTGTAACTCCATGTCCTGCTGTGACCCAGCCAACCACGGCCATATGGGCCAGTGGGAGCACCATTGGCTACATGTGCTGGTGGCCCTTGGTCAGATTTGGCAGCAGCACTGCCTAGTGTCCCTCCATGCTGTGTAGAGCCACCTCCATAAATCACACTCCACAACACATCTCCAACAATCTGGAAGCTGTCCAGCTGGACCACAGGCATGGATCATCCACCTCGTGGCATGGTGGGGGTGGGGCAAAGGCTGTAGGGGATGCTAAATGCTCTCCATGGGAAGGGGATTCCCTCAGAGCAGAGCAGGCACCAGTCCAAATCATCTCAAGACCTAATTGAGCTCTGGTCTTTCCACCACTCTTATAGGAACTGAAGAGGAATGAATCCATCTCAACTGAGATCAGCATTTCTGCTGGGAAAGGCAATTTTCCTTTTGAACCAGAAAACCCCTATCCCCCAAATCTTTCAGCATTTTCCTGTCTAGAACAAATTGTTGCTGCTGTTGTTGCTGTTTTCCTACAGGAAGGAGCAGGTTGTCCTTTATGATTCAGAAATATCCTTTGCCTTTTTCCCCCCAGATGGCAAACTTCCAATTCTGCCACCGCTACACATACAAATAAATCAAGATATGATCTGCTCACATATTCAAAATGATGTTTGGCCTGGATGTGTTTTTTTAGCTTCAGACACCAATTTGGCTTGGTGATGAATACATCCTTTAGCTCATAACATTTCATTTTGCAGACATTTAGCAAAATTGCTTAACTGATACTTCCCCCCCCAAACAGCTTTATCCCTACACTAAAAACATGCAAATCAAAGATTTTCACTTTTAAATAATGTGCAGAATTCCCTACTGTTGGATCAAGTGCTAAATTATAAAATATTCATAATATCTATATTTTTTTACCATATGAATTTGGTATCTTGACTTTTTTTATGGAAATCATATTAAGATACATGGACAAAATTTTACAGGCTTCTTTGTGAGGATATTGCCATTTCTATCTCATAGTATCATAGAATTTTAGGGGTTGGAATAGACCTTAGAGATCACCCAGCCCCAACCCCTGCCCTGGGCAGGGACACCTCCCACCAGAGCAGGTTGCTCAAGGCTCAGCCAACCTGGCTGTGAACACTGCCAGGGTTGGGAAAGCCACAGCCTCCCTGGGTATAACCTTCCTATAGAACCTTCTTGTGGAGGTTCCCATGGAAGGGGGTGGAGTGAGATGATTTTAAAATCCCTCACAACCCAAACCTGCCTGTGATTCCATGAGAAATTCTATGGACGATACAATGAACTATACTTAGGGTTTCATAGATTGTTAAGGGGTTGGGATGGAGCTTAGAGATCACCCAGCCCCAACCCCTGCCCTGGGCAGGGACACCTCCCACCAGAGCAGGTTGCTCAAGGCTCAGCCAACCTGGCTGTGAACACTGCCAGGGTTGGGGCAGCCACAGCCTCCCTGGGCAACCTGGGACAGTGCCTCCCCTCTCCTGAGAAGAACCTCCCCAGCACCCACCACATGCTCCACACACCAACAGCCTCATCCTAGACACCAGTGAGACACATCCTACCTCACTTCCTAAGCTTAATGCCCTTCGCAATCCAATCCTCGTCTGAGCAGTTGTTACCTGAAGACAAGATGACTTATTCCTATTCATTCCCTGCATAATCCACCTTAGGAATTTACACCTCCCATTCAAGGACCCAGCAACACAAACTCTCTCCTACTGTGTTTTAAACCCACATCCTCCTGGCGCCACGATAAGAGCTTTAATAGCTTTGCCACTGTTCTGTTTTCATCTTCATGCATAAGTTATGGCTACAGCAACAGCTCAGCACTTCTTTGTGCTTGGCATTGGCTCCTGCCTTAAACTGTCTGAGTCAAGGCCACGTTTTAATGCCATAGATGCTCTATTCAAGCCCCAGTATGACCACATTTTAAAAGCCACCCTGTACCACTTCATTGCCGCAGATGTCCTTTACATCTGGCAAGGGCCGTTTCTCTGCATGTCAACAGTAATTCAGTTTAACAGCTGTCTCTTTTGACAAGCTTAGTGTCAGACTCTAAAATGACAGGGTGACAGTTTTGCCTTTTCTTTACCAGAACATAGTGCAAATTAACTGTTTGAATGCAGGAGCCCCAAACGCCTCCCCATGCACTTTGCAGAGGCAACACAAGAGGGTTTAGGGACTGTTGGGATTAACTGCCAGAACCTGTAGGGGCTGACAAAGCAAGGCACTGCCCTTGGAGCTGAGATTTTTACCTGAAATCTAGGTGTTCAGCACCCAGAAAACCCAAAATTGAGATTTATGTCAGACGTAAACATTGGCAATTTGCAAACTGGGGATGGCAAGTGATTTTCCTGCATTGCATAAAGACACAGGAGAATTTTCCATCTACTTAGAGTGCTTTGTTAATACAGTAGCTAAAGGTACCCTGTGTCTCAGCTTTCCCACCTCACGGGTTCTCCCCAAATTTCAGGCACACAAAAGCACCTCAGCATCATTTCTGTAGCACTAAAGCTCTGTCTGAGATAATACTGTACATCTTAATGATTGAAGCCTTAGCATGAAAAGCAGCTTGTGGACAGTACCAAAGTGCCACTGTGATTTATGAGCCACCACTAAATGCTACAAAGGCACTTTAATCTGGTGCAAGAGTGAGCTTTATGAGGTTGGATGTATCAGGCTCACATAAAAAGGAATTAAAAAATAGAAACATTACACTATGCATATTTAAACCACAAACTGAGGTGAGCTGAACACTGAGCCACCTCGTTGTGTCTATGTTCCAGCATGGCTGAGCAGTGAGGAGGAAGGAAGGATTCTTCTCCCTGATTTGGTTCTTGGTCAACCTCAAACTAACTGCAGTGGGACTTGATTCCAACTCACACAATTCAAGCTGTTTTATACAACTATGAAATCCTTTCTGTTGTATGTTCCTGGATAAGAAGGTACAGCTAAAGCAATAGAAAATAAACACGTTGGAAGGATGGTACAGAGAGAAAAACATTTAAATGCCTCTAGCAATGGATTTTGTTTGCTTATTTATGTATTGTCATAAGGATGATACCTTTTATAACAAAGGTGGTAAAACACTGGCAGAGGTTGCCCTGAGAGGTGGTGGATGCTCCATCCCTGGAAACATTCAAGGTCAGGTTGGACAGGGCTCTGAGTAACCTGATCTAGCTGAAGATCATAGAATCATCCAGGTTGAAGGAGACCTCGAACATCATCAAGTCCAACCATTAACCTGTCACTGCTGGAACCCCCAAACCCTAAACCAGATCCTCCAGTGCCACATCCAGACACCTCTGAAACACCTCCAGGGATGGTGACTCCACCACCTCCCTGGGCAATATCCCAGGGCCTCAACACCACAACAGGGAAAACATTTCTCCTCACATCCAATCTGACTCTGCCCTGGCTCAGCTCAAGGCCATTCCCTCTAGTCCTCTCCCTGCAGCCATGGCAGGACACACATCCCACATCTCTCTCCAGCCCTGGCAGGAGTTGCAGAGAGCCAGGAGGTCACCCCTGAGCCTCTTTTCAGGGTTAAACAAAGTGTGACTGCTCCATCCCTGGGAGTGTTCCAGGCCAGACTGGATGGGGCTTGGAGCAGCCTGGGCTAGTAGAAGGTGTCCCTGCCCATGGCAAGGGGTGGAATGACATGATCTTCCAACCCAAACCATTCAGTGACTCTATGATTCTAAGCAGAATTGTAGAATCCCTTATTCTCCACTGCTTTACCTCCAGGTCTCTCATACAGTCAACCTGTGTGTCCCTGCACTGCAGGCACTGGGACAGAGATGCTGACAGTGCCACCCCCCTCCTGACTCCTTCCTTAGCCACATGCCCTGCCTGTTCATTTCCATATCCCAGGAGTTCATACTTTCATAGCCAGAGGTGACTCTCTGCAAAGGGAACATATCGCTGGTGTTTTATTAATATATCATGAAGCTCAGTTTGCTGCAAACACATATTTTTAGCACAACATCAGCCCCATGGGAGTGTGCAGGTCGCTGGCTTTGGGGGGCTAGGTTGCTATCAGCATTGCACTCCTAGCTCAGCTACACAAAGCATATAGAACCCTTTAAAATGCTTTACCTCCCTGAAATCCATCACACTCCTGGAACACTAATCATTCTATAACTTAAGCAGAACAGAGTACTATTCAGCTGTAAATTTTATGGCTCCCCTCTCCACCTCTTATGAAGTGTGAAAAGAGGCTTCATATCTGTCAGTCTCAGCTCAGAAATGACTTTCACTGATTACTTAAACTTTCGTTAAATAAGCTTTGCACAAGCTGTAAAAACAGAACACAGTGGGGAAAAAATTGGCTCTCTTTTAAAAGTGCTGTAAAGTCTCTTTTTGAATGAGTAATTAGAAATGTGTAAACTCTTTTATGGATATGTGAGAAGCACACACACAAAAAAATCTGACATTCCATGCAAGTATTTCTGTGTGCTATCAAATTTCATTGTATTTCACAGAGACCCAAACTATACAGCCCCAAAATACACATACATCAGTGGACATGGGGTATTTGCCAAGAAGGAATTTACATACAGTACCAGTAAAACATCCTAATTTAAATCCATAACAATGGATACTCACAGTCTTAAAGAGAAATCAGAGTTGTTTGTCTTTCTGCTCATATTTATACAGATTGCAAAGCTGTTGACAGAGCATGATTTGAGCTGGGCCTTTCCAGCTACTTACTGTTAGTTTTACTGCCATTGTCAGCTATCTTTTCCATAGCAAGAATCAGAGAATCATCAGGGTTGGAGAAGACCCCCAAGATCATCAAGTCTAACCATTAACCTGTCACTGCTGGAATACCTAAACCCCAAACCAGATTCTCCAGTGCCACATCCAGACACCTCTGAAACACCTCCAGGGGTGGTGACTCCACCACCTCCCTGGGCAATATCCCAGGGCCTCAACACCACAACAGGGAAAACATTTCTCCTCACATCCAATCTGACTCTGCCCTGGCTCAGCTCAAGGCCATTCCCTCTAGTCCTCTCCCTGCAGCCATGGCAGGCTACCGCTCATGAAGTTGTCCTCAGACATTGATCAAGTCTGTCCAGGTCTTTCTGTAGAGCTTTCCTACCCTCAGGCAGATCCACACCCACCCACCTTAGTGTCCCCTGCAAATTTTAGTCAAGCCTGAAGAGGTTCTGATACCCCAAACCCATCCAGGAACACAAAGCCCAGGTGGGTCAGGTAGTGAGTGAACAGAGAGGGATCCCAAATGCCACTACCAAACCTTGTTCCCTTGAAAACGCCCCAAACCCCTTAGTTAAGCCATCTTCATTTCACACGCACACCCAAGCTGTCCACACCTAAACCACCCAAAGATATAAGGGCTTTGAAGAGGCTTTGCAACTCCCTTATACCTTCATTGTATAGGTCCTTCTCCCTCCTCTTAAAACTCACATTATTTGTACTGAAAACTTGCTTTCTATATTCATTTCCCACACACAGACAAGCTATCTAGTCCCAAACCACTCAAATGTATAAGGGGGTTGCAGATGCTTTGCCTTCATTAATACCTTCATTTTCTGGGTCCTCCTCCCTTCTCTTAAAAATCAGATTATTTGTAATGAAAACTTGCTTTCACTTTGGGGCTCACAATCAGCTCCGTGGCAGGGGGTGAACATCTCCATCTCCAAAGAAGTGAAAGCAAGCTGGAGCTGGGGGGAGCTGGGTGGTGCCCCTGTGTGATTCCCCACCTCCCTGGGAGAGGGACAGGGCATCTCGGGGACACCAAGCTGGAAATCCTCCCCCCTCCAAACTGGTAGGATGTTTGCTTGAAAAGCCAGTGGATGTCATGCTGTGTACACGTACTGTGCACTATAAATAGTAATGTCTTCTCTGCTCCTCTCCACAGAAAAATCGGCAGGAGGGGGAATAGTCTCAAATCTGTGTCGTTTTCAAGCCAAAGAGAACCAGCCTCATTCCCTGCTCGGTGGGGAAGATGTAGGTAGGGGGTATACACCCCCAGCTCTGTGGAGTCAGGAAAAAGCAGGTCCCAGCTAATGACTCTGGAAGTTAAGAGCTGCCCCATCACACACTCCCCAACATTCCAGTCCCAGTGTGTCCCACAGACGTTTTCCTTCCCCTCCATGGACAAACTCAGCCCTTCTCCAAGAAAGATGATGGTCACTGGAAAAGGTTTACCGGGTGACATAATCAGGTGGCATTAACTGCTCCCCAAGTTAGAGAGGACAGCCAGTCACTGCTCCCACTCTGAAACCCAATGTGTCCCACAGACATTTTCCTTCTCTGTCCAGCAGCAAATTCAGCCCTTCTCCAAGGAAGATGATGGGCACTGTGAATGATTTATGGAGCAACATAAGCAGGTGGCATTAACTGCTTCCTGAGCTGAAGGGGACAACTCCCTCTCTGAATCCCAATCTGTCCCACATCCTCTTTCCTTCCCCCTTCAAGAGAAAGCTCAGCCCTCCTCAAGGAAGTGATGGTCACTACAGGGCACCAGGTGGGATGAACTGCTCCCCAAACCATCCCTGTTGGAGGGCACTGCCAGGTGCTGCTTCCCCTCTGAATCCCACACGTTTCCAGCATGGCAATGGTGCTGAGAACTCCTGAGGAGAGTGAAGAGCACCACAGCGTGCTCTCCCTTAAGATACTAGGAAAATATCTCCACAGTAACTTTATTACTGCTGTCATTATTATTATTTTAATCCCCAAGAGAGTGATTCTGACCTTACCTGCAAAATCCAATAATCCTGTTGACAGCAGAGCAATGCCACTGCTCCTGCTCCTCACCAAGCCAATCCTCTGGCACAGCATTCCCAGGCACAATTTGGTGTCAAGCCTGTTACAAAACCAACCAGAGTGCAAATGTTTTCAAGCAGAAGAACAAAAGTAAGAGAAGGGGTAAAGCTTCACACATGTTTAGCGTGGAGAATGTGTTTAGTGCTCCCAGAAGTTACTAGATAGGGTGATGCAGGCAATTTATTGCTTTGTCAATACCTTTTATTTTGATTTAATAACTTACAAAGCCTATGGTTTATTTGTAGCACAGCCTCAACTTTCTTCACCACAACCCCACTTAACTCCCAAACACTTTAACTTTCAGGTCAAATCTCTGTCATATTGATAAATGGGTCTATTTAAATTTTGATCACCAAAGAATTCTCCCTGGTGTCTCTTTCACTATCAGATTTCACACACAAAACAACAGGATCCTGATTATTTTTTAACCAAAAATTTTTTAACCACCACACACACGAAAAGAGTCAGTGCAGAAAGCACAGGCATCATGAGGAAATGTCTAATTTGTCTGCAATAGGCTCATTTCTACACATATTTCAGGAGGGAGGGACAATACTTTCAGGAGTAGTGTGTGAAAATACAAGGATAACAGCCTAGTATAGAATATATACACTAACTGCATCCTGCCCTGTGCTAACAAATAAACAACTCCAAGTATTTTCCCCTGATGAATCATTATATCGAGGCCCTGAGCAAAGTTTAATCTGATTTGGCTCTCTGACTATTACTTCATTAAGGAAATGAAGAAAAACTGCTGCAAAGTCAACACATTTGTAGCTATTATTCTAAATAATCACCTGGTTTTCCTGCCAATAATCAGCACCAAAAATATAATCCTTATAGCCTTAAATACACTATGGATATGTTTAACCTTTCCTTGATATGGTATTATAAGCTGAAGGCTGTGGCTACTGTAAAGATAGGAAAAACAGATACTGCAGGAATAGAGCAGTGCTTAATGACAAGTTACAAAGAGTTCTACTGAAAGAAAAGCAAGAGCAGGGAAGGTTAAATAAACAGAAACCTCAGTGCCTCCCATCATTTCTTACATCCACTTTCACCAGCTAGAAAGGGAAATTTCCTCTACCCATGATTTGATTTCCCAGATCTATGCATTAAATATTTACTCCCAACTATAAACTTAGAGGGAGCTGCAAACAAAAACTAATTTGCATTATTAATGATGCAAGAAATGTGATGCTTAGTCCCTTAAGATTCGTAATAAAGAAGGAAATGGTAGAGATTTACTTTCTTTTTCCTTTTAAAAAGCAAGTTAAAATGATATAACTTATTTAATTAACAGAGAAGCTATCTATGAATTAGTTGTTTCTGCCAGCAAGAACGTTTGGGGAAAAAAAAACTGTCTGAAATGAGGCTGAGACTACAAAGAGTCCATTTTCAGCTTGGGAGTCTCAAGGGGAAAATCAAAGGGTTTCTTTCTTTCAACAGTTTGGGTGAGATGATATTTTGAGATGTTGACAGCTGCCAAACTGCAGAACCAAGTGAAGAACTACCAAATTGAAATCGGTTTTATCTGTTTGAATTTTTCTCCATATTCAGCTCAACTTCCTTTTACTGCTCAGCACTGAAATTCCTAGTCACTTAAAATGGTTTTTTCTCCTCTTTCAGTGTTCGTGTCAATTGCTCTGGGCCAAACATGAACTCTCTCTCTTCTAAAGTCAACCAGAAATAATAGAGAACAATTATTACTACTTTTAGTGGTGTTTTAATTATAGTAAAGCATCAATTGCCATCCTTTTCTTCCTTATATGGAACCAAATTTCAGTGGCTTATCATCTTAATCATCTCTATCACACTGAATCCTCTCACTCTGTTTACTTGCAAGACATTAGTAAAACAGAATTAAGTCCTTCATAAACAAAGTAGAACGAAAAGTCAACATCTAAAACTTGTTTTCTGACAGAAGCTGCTCATAAGCCTCAAAACAAGCCAACCTTTGGTTAATCATAATTACACTAAAAGTAAAGATAGTGGCAATAATAATAACAAACAATGTTTTCCATACACTCACACCAATCTTCATTTTCTTGCTGTATCTCCTCTCCACTGCTAAGCCTCTCCTCCTCTTCCAACCCCTTCATTTCTATTCATCCCAAGACCAACCTGGTGGTGGTTTCTCCTCTGCTTCAGACATCTGCCCCATGTTTCCTCTTAAAGACTCATCCCCACCAGACACTCACTCTGTGCTTTTGTGTCTTCTTCACTTATTCATTAACCAAATCAAAGTTGAACAAACTTTTTCCTCTTACTGTTCAAGTCATCAATCTTAGAAGCAGCTTCTGCTTTGGCTTCCTCACCCCTTTCTGCTTTCTTCAGCCTTCCCTCTTGCTGTCACATCTGTGTCTTGAAGAGGACCTCTGTAATCTTCCTCCAAGTAACTTCAGGTCTGCAAAACAAGTTGTATGAGGAACAGCTGAGGGAACTGGGTTTGTTCAGCCTGGAGAAGAGGCTCAGGAGTGACCTCCTGTTTGCCCAAGCAGAAAGTCAGTTCTAAGTATTATGAGACGGAGACCCTTGATTTGGGTATTTATATATCCTTTATTTCATTATTTGTGCTGCTGCAATCAGTTCATATGTCAATAAATTCCTAATTGGGGGTGAATCATCACTCTTAGCACTAACAGAAGTAGGTTTTATTCTCACATTTCATGCACACCTCCACCAAGCTCAGCCCTTGCTGTGCCAGTTTGCTTTGAAGCTCATTTCCAGACCTAAGTGGACTAGAGCATCTCCAGCCCTCCTGCTTCCCAGTGGGACAAGCTGCACACGAGGTGGCCTTTCATCTCATGTGATGGTGCTTCAGCTCAGCATTGCTAGGTTTTTCTGCCTCCCAGGGAGGAAGATTTGAGTTGTTCCTGATTCAACAGGAGCCCTGGTGGAGGGGGAAGACAGGGAAGGGGAAAGCAAGGTGTGGATGGATGGAGGGACAGAGGAAATAGCTCCTGTCTCATTTTTGGCCAATTCCATGCATTTTACCCTACTTTTCTGCAACCATAAATCCAATTGCCTCCTCAAACCTCCCTCTGAGCTGTGCTGCTCTCCCTGCTCCAGCATGAACTCAGGATGGAGAGAGGGAAAGGCAAGTTGTGTGCCAAACCAGGACTCCAGAAGAGACCTCCGCACCAACCCTGCCAAACTGACATTGCACTGACATAAACATGAAGCATTCCCTAGCTATAAAATCTGCATTTATTTTCCTTTGCATGGAAAATTCTGGCTTATGCCTGTGGCTGGGATTGGGCACGTATGATGTGAGCTCTTCTAGTATTCCTTGTGGCCAGTTAGCAAAATCATATAATCCACCACAGGTTTAACACATAATTTCAACCTGCCAAGTCTCATAACTTCCAAGAAGGCAAATTTCCCATAAGGAGAAAGGTTTCCACTGACTAGATTTTCTCTTCAGATCTCTGGCACATGGACTTGCCACCAAAGGAGCCTTTCATGCAAGCACATAATCAAGGGAAACCTTCATTTTCACTGCGGTTAGATTTAATGTGCTAATGAATATTCCAGTGTCAGCTCTGGGTAAAGGGATGGAGTTTCACCTCGGATTGCCTCCTTTAAATATCTCACCCAGGCACACACTTGCTGAGTGGTAAATAATTTAGTGCCAGCAGCAGAAGGACACCTGAGATGTGTTCCCAACGTGTGCTGCTCTGTGTTTCTGCTCTTGTAAACAGCAGCCAGGGAAAGCCTTTATCACCTATTTATAGCTGTCCCTTGCAAAGGAGAAGACATGGAAAAATGCATGGATTCAGCAAGCTGCCTGTGGAAAAATCTCTCTTGGGTGGACTTTCCCTTGGTCAAAGAGGACTGGGTCAGGGAACACTTAATTAAACTGGACATCAACAAGTCCATGGGCCCTGATGGGATGTATCCAGGAGTTCTGAGAGAGCTGGGGAACATCATAGCCAGACTGCTCACAATCATCTGCAAAAGTCATGGGGATCAGGAGAGGTGATCCCTGGAAGATGGCAAATGTCACCTCAGTCTTGCAAGCTTGGCAAGGGAAGTTCCACCTGAACACAAGGAAGAAGGTTTCAGAGGTGTCTGGATGTGGCACTGGAGGATCTGGTTTAGGGATTAGAGGTTCCAGCAGTGACAGGTTAATGGTTAGACTTGATGATTTTTGAGGTCACACCCAACCTTGTTCGTTCTATGATTATAAGGCTTCAGCCAACCTGGCTGTGAACACTGCCAGGGTTGGGGCAGCCACAGCCTCCCTGGGCAACCTGGGACAGTGTCTCACCACCCACACAGGGAAAAACTTCTTACTCATATCTAGCTTAAATTTCCCTCTTTCAATCTATGCCCATTGCCCCTTGTCCTGTCCCTGCAGCTCCTAACAAATTTATTTTAGCCTTTATTTTCCTTACAATTTGCAGAAATACAGCTGATATTTCACACTCATTTGAGAGTCTCTCTGCAGTTTGCAAACATTTCCCCACCCCAGCTGAGGCAAAGCCTTTCATGCTCATTTTACAGCCATGGAATGTAGCTGAATTAATATCACTGTGAAAACCTTCACTGCCCCATTCCCCTGCCTGTGTCACCACATTTAACCCTCATTACCTAACCAGGGCTGCCTGGGGGAGCAGCTTTCCAACAGAATTGTTAGGGATCTCTTAGTTCTTTGGGCTTTTCACCTATTTTCCAGTCGTTGGCTGATGTTTTTCCTTTCCTTTTTGCCAGTTTCAGGTTTCCACTGCGACACCAAATGCTTTCCTCTTTCC
>NW_008665693.1:21213-24907 GCF_000695815.1 Acanthisitta chloris
CAAACAAACACAAAAGTGTTTTCTCAAAAAATAATCATTAAGCACATCGTGTAGTTTAGCTCCAGTGACAGCTGAATATTTGTTTCATTAATAAGTCATTTGCAATTAATTCCTGGAGTCATTTCGAAAAGAACATTGTGATGTTTCCATGGTTTTCAAGTGGCAAAACGCTAGTCATTTTTTGACAAAACTGCAGTATGAAAGTGCTCCTAGGCATCTACTGGAAAAATCCAAGCTCCAATGAGAAGTGGCCTTGTGATGTGGGAATGTGGCTCCCATTTGTGCTGAGGCACCTACACACGATATGCTAATAATTGCAGCATTTAGGGTTGAATGTCAGGTGCATGGGAGCTCATGCTGCTCCATTCACATGATTAGGAATGAAATTATAAGAGTTAAGGGGTTTTTTCCCATTTAAGGCTCATAAACAACTCTTCTCTATGCTGGAAGAATAATAAAGTCTCCAATCCAAGTGGTTCAGTTGATCTCTTTTCAATCTTTGGATGCAATCCTGAGCCATATGCTCTGGGCTGGCCCTGCTTGAGGAGGGAGGTGGCACCAGATGACCCTTTGTGGTCCCTTCCAACCTAACCGATTCTGTGACAAGGCTGGATGAACAAATGATTGTTCTCCTGCCTTCTGAAACCAAAGATGCTCCAGCTCACAAAGGATCTAAAAACACACAAAGAGTTATGGCCATTCCTCCACCAGCTAAGCATCTCTCTTTGGAGGTCCAAGGGGCTCCATCCTCAAGTCTAACAAGGCTTTACCAAGCGGAGTGTGGCAGCAGGACCAGGGCAGTGCTCATCCCCCTGGACTGGGCACTGGGGAGGTCCCAGCTCAGTGCTGTGCTCAGCTTTGGGCACTCCCGGCCCAAAGGCCATTGAGGCACTGGAGCGAGTCCAGCCAAGGGCAACGAGGGCAGCAAAGGGCTAGAGCACATGGGCAAGGGCTGAGGGAGTTGGGCTTGGTCAGCCTGGAGAAGAGGCTCAGGGGTGACCTCCTGGCTCTCTGCAACTCCTGCCAGGGCTGCAGAGAGGTGTGGGATGTGTGTCCTGCAGTGGCTGCAGGGAGAGGATAGAGGGGATGGCCTTGAGCTGAGCCAGGGCAGAGTCAGATTGGATGTGAGGAGAAATGTTTTCCCTGTTGTGGTGTTGAGGCCCTGGGATATTGCCCAGGGAGGTGGTGGAGTCACCATCCCTGGAGGTGTTTCAGAGGTGTCTGGATGTGGCACTGAAGGATCTGGTTTAGGGTTTAGGGCTTCCAGCAGTGACAGGTTAATGGTTGGACTTGATGATATTAGAGGTCTCCTCCAACCTTGGTAATTCTATGATTCCAAGATCACTTTCTGCAAATAGGACTCATTTGCACTGATGTTTTGCTAAGAATTAAATAACAATTTATCACCTTTCACAATGCTCTTTCTAACCTTCCAAACTGGGAATCAACAACACAGCAAAGTGTCTCTTAATCCTCGGCACCAGCACCACTCTCACTCTAATCCCCAGAAACTGATATGTGGCCAACAGACATTAAGGACATTTCTAAGCTAAAGAAACCATCCCAATTGTTGCCATATCACCTTCTCCATAACCTTCCCTCAAAATCACAGGTGAGAGGGTTGTCTGTAGTCATTAACTGCCTGAAGAAGAGGCACATTACCGAAGCAACAAACCTCTAATCAACAGAGTGGGAACAGTGCAGAAGAGAAAAATAACTCCTTAACAAGCAAGTTTTAAGAAAATAAAGATCCTAATTGGTACATGGAGTTACCACCCCACAGTGGCAAAATTCAAATGCTGGAAAAAAAACGAGCATCATGAATTTGTGCCTATTTGGGAATGTAATTTGCTGGAATTACACTTTTAGAGGGAAGTTTTCCTATTCAGCAGCAAGAGGACCAATTATGTTAATGAACTGACAGAGCTCAGGAGTGACATAACAGAGAGATGGTAAAAAAAAAGGTCAAATATTTGGTTTTTAATAAAAATGAAGACAAAATAGTGTTTCAAAACCTTAAAATGCCTAATTTTAAGTTATTCTAAGAGAGATGAAAAGATAGGTAACTTGGGGGTTGGAAAGTAAATTTCTAGACCCTTTTATTAAAACCCTTAAGTGGAAATGGTTTTAATTTGTCAGAAAGACCAAGTTGAAATTAATCTCTTAAATACTCCTGCAATAACATAACTTATGAGCTGAAAATTAATAAAGTTGGAGAAGAGAATCTATAAATTCTCCAGTAAGACAAAAATGGAAACAATCAGCTGTTTTGCACCTTCCATCAATACATCATGAGTTGCTACACAACTATTTCCATGATCACAGAATCATAGAATCAATCAGGTTGAAAAAGACCTCCAAGATCATCAAGTCCAACCATACTGTGGTCACTAGCCCATGGCACTAAGTGCCACATCCAGTCTCAGCTTGAAAACCTCCAGGGATGGTGAATCCACCCCCTCCCTGGGCAGCACATTCCAATGCCTGAGCACTCTCTCTACAAAAAATCTCTTCCTAAGATCCAACCTACCCATCCCCTGGCAGAGCTTGAGTCTGTGCCCTCTTGTCCTGCTGCTGGTTGCCTGGGAGAAGAGACCAACCCCCACCTGACTCCAACCTCCTGTCAGGGAGTTGCAGAGGGTGATAAGGTCTCCCCTGCGCCTCCTCTTCTCCAGGCTGAACACCCCCAGCTCCCTCAGCCTCTCCTCATGGCACTGGTGCTCGAGTCCCTTCACCAGCCTCGTGGCTCTTCTCTGGACCTGCTCCAGCACCTCAATGTCCCTCCTGACCTGAGGGACCAGAACTGAGCACAGGATTCAAGGTGTGGCCTCACTTTCATGATAGTTCATGAAAGTCACATCAGATGTGACTTTGCCTTGAATGCAATTTGCAACCAATTAGCTTGATCCAGTGTCCGCTGCAGTAAATGGAAAAATGAGCATTGACTTCAGCTGGATTAGAATGATTATTTCTGGCAGGAATTCCACTGGAAAAAGCAAAATTGGTGAAAACGTGGTAAGGAATTTGAAGAGAGAAATGAGTACAGTGAGTAGAAAATATGATTCCATTATAAATTAGAAGGTTATTAATTACTCTGAATATGCTATTAGGAAGCTATAGAGGTAACTAAATGGCACAAACATCCTTTGAAATGCAATTCTGGCACTGGAGCAATGACTGCACAGTTGCATGAAGAGTTAAAGGCAAATATGATAGGAGATAAATGGGGATAATAGAAAGGCCTTATTACATCTCTTTCTTGCATTTATCCAGCACTGAGTTCCACCAACCCTTCAAGCTAGGGACAAATAGGGGAAAAGAGATAGAGGAGAAAGATTGAGTTCTCTTGCTAAATGTAGCCAGCAACAGCTGAGCTATTTCTACTGAAGGAGATAAAAGGAAAGATACCATGACTTGTACAACAAATCAAAACACTGAGTTTACTCCCAGCCCTGCAGTTCCACCAACTTTTGGAAGTCCCAGACCATAAAAGAAGTAAAACACTTGCGAAGAATTTACTGCAGAAAGTTGAAAGAACCCAGAGAAAAAAAACCACAACAATATCCCAATAAAAGGCCAATTATTGCAACCATCAATATTCAGTAGTGGACTATGAGGGAAAAGATATGCAGATTGGATTAGGGAAAAATACAGCCATGTCTCTCCTGTGGCAGAGAAACATTACTTAGAGATA
>NW_008665693.1:24941-49807 GCF_000695815.1 Acanthisitta chloris
AATAATCATTTGCTACTCTCCCCATTATGTCAAGAAATTATCATTTAGAGGAAACAAATATCCCTTTCTGCTCTAAAACTGAGTCACTTCTTGCTCTGCTTCCTCTTGTCCTTGAAATCCACATTGACTTCAAATATAGATTTATAATATGTCTGAGGTTTGCCAACTTTTGAAACCCAAGGGAAATATTCACCTGGTACCAGAAACTTGCTTAAATCTCCTCCAGCCTTACCTGTTTTTAACTCTTAAACATAAACCAGGCACAACTTGCAAGGGGGTTTTGTGAGAATTCCTCTCTGGTGGATTGGTAAATGCTTCTTTGGGATGTTCCCCATTAATAAACACCTTCATTTAGCCCTACTTAGCAGTTTATTTTACAGTCACAAGGAGAGTACTGGTAAGGGTTTCAGTTTATAAGGTCGCACAGGATCTATCTGCCCCTCAGGTACAAGTTGGGTAGTGGCATAATCAAAGAGAGGGAAAGAAGAAGGAAAAGAACCCCTAAAATAATCTTTTCTTCTGCTTTGGCTGCAATACTCTAAAGCCAAACAGCAACATCCACATGCTCAGCTCTGCCTTGGCAAAGCAAATCTCATAACTGTCTGAATTTCCCATTATGGCCATGATTTCTAGAGGGAGATGAAATCTTTACCTCTCTCTAAATTGATGGGAGTCTCCCTCCTCCCTTCAGATGCCAGAATATGGAAGTAGGAGCCTCTCCCTCTGAAGGCTGTATTTTATAATACTCTGATGAGATGCCTTTTGATTTAGGGTTGGCATGAAGGAAGGAAAAAAAACCCTGTGTAGTCTGCCAGCTCATCTAACCCAACTTTAATCACTGCCTGTGTAGACAGCTATATCTGAGCGAGTCATCTAAAATCCCTTTAAAGTCAATGGTGAGAAATAGATGTTTTTAGGATGCAATTAATTGATTGGAAGGAAGAGGGATCTATCACATAGGGGAAAGAATTATGGCCCAAAGGTTTCTGCTTTTCCTCATTTACTTTACAGGAGTTCACACATCTGTGTTGGAGCAGTCAAGCACAGGTGAGAAGGATATCCCCAAACACTATTAACAAATCTTTCTTGGGTTCTTTAATCTCTTTTACTGTCCCTCTTCCCTTCTGTTCCTACACCTAGTCTCTCCTGGGACATCAGTTCCATTTGCAGTACAAGTCCATTAACCCCTCAAGGAAACGGGTTCATCCACCTTATGCTAAAGAAAACTTTTGGATCATACTCAACTGCTCACCTGGGCCAGAAGAACCGATCCATCAGCTCTAAAAACCACATTCATGGATAGTTTAGTGTCTGTTGTCACAGAAATATTCAGAATAGGACAGGTAACAACAAACTTCCTACAGCTGTACCACTCTCCCGAGGACCCACGGCCACTTCAGCTCCCAGGGCTCTAGTGACATCCAAAATGTACCAGAAAATCACAGGAATCACAGGATCAGTCAGGCTGGAAGGGACCACAATGGGACATCTGGTCCAACCTCCCTGCTCCAGCAGGGCCATCCCAGAGCACATGGCTCAGGAATGATGATGATGGTTACATATACAAAATGGTGACATATAAAAATAATGATGATTACATAAGATCACAGAATGATCAAGGTTGAAAAAGACCCCTAAAATAATCAAGTCCAACCATGAAACTGTCACTGCTGGGACCCCTAAACCAAATCCTCCAGATCCAGACACCTCTGAAACACCTCCAGGGATGGTGACTGCACCACCTCCCTGGGCAATATCCCAGGGCCTCAACACCACAACAGGGAAAACATTTCTCCTCACATCCAACCTGACATTCAACGCTGAGCACAGCACTGAGCTGGGACCTCCCCAGTGCCCAGTGCAGGGGGATGACACTGCCCTAGTGCTGCTGCCACACTCTGCTACAGCCAGGCCAAGGTGCCCTTGGCCTCCTTGGCCACCTGTGCACACTGTTGGCTCCCACTGAGCTGTGCCACCAGCACTGCCAAGGCCCTTTCTGACCAACATCTCTCTCCCCTCTCCTTCCCCAGCCTGGAGCTGCAGGGGCTGTTGTGATCTTCATCAAGCAAGATCCTACAAAGTCAACTTGCAATAAGTTTTGCTAGACTTGAACATTATGGAGCCCCCTAAAAACCTTTCTTTTGCCTGATCTACCACCCAACACATAACCCCGTGCAATTTTGTTCTGCTCTTACAAGCTGGTGCAGCAGCCTATTTCCTCTCACCCACCAAAGAGTAACCATTGTACTGAAGATCTTTGAGGAATCTGCTGCACACTCTGACATAAGGGAGTAAGTTTTGTTTCATGTTTTCCTTCTGCTGGGGCATTCATCTTCAAAGCACCTCGCATGCAACCAGGGAGCCTTGGAAGCATATCAGGGGCAATTCAAAGAGCTTTGCATGGAGCAGGAGGGGGTTCATGTTCAAAGCTGCAGCCTTGCATCCGCCAGAGAAGAGCAGATTCAAACCCAAAGAGGTCACTTCACCTACCTGTAGTGGGATCTCATATTCAGAAGACTCCAACTAAAAATAAGGGCTATTTAGACAGTGTGATAACTGAAACCCTTGAGGCAATGCTCTTTCTCTCTCTCCCTCACACACAGACACACACAGAGCAATGCCTCCTTTGGAAAAATCCACAAAACTGTAGGAGACATAATGGCCTCCAGAAAATTTACTCACACATTAGCTCCATCTGTAGCATCCTCCTGGTTTGAGCACAAAAGTTTCCAGTGAGCTGAAGCACCACAAACCTCTGTTCAAACTGTCTGGAACAACAAAACTACAATCAGCAGTTGTTCAATGCAGGACAGAGTGGGGAAAACACTGATTTCTTTCACTTACCCAATTTAATGCAATATAGAGGAAATATTCTACTTGGTTCAGAAATTACCTGTTCTATGGCCAGACCTGGAAGCACCTGGATAACATTAGGGCTCTGCTAGGATGGACATTGTCTAAACACAGAGTCTACAGGGCTGATTTCCACAAAATTTATCCTTTACACAGGAAATACAGAAAAGTAGAGATGAAAATATTGTTCTCTTCGATTTATCCAAGAAGAACAGAGACCAGGAGAGATGCAGGTTCAGGTACAAGTAGATCAACAGATGTCAAATATCATTGATGAGGTTAAGGAAATCAGAAATGTGTGACGTGGCCTCCTCCCTCCTCCTTCAAACATCCTTTACCATGGACACAAACCGATATCTGTACACGTTTCCACCTCCTCTAACAGTTCTTCAGTCTCTTCAAGGACTTATTTTGTGGGGTTTTTTTAAATATGAGATTAAAATGCACATCATCCTGCTCTGTCTTCTCAGACTCCTCTTATTTATATAACATTTTTTTTAAAAGCCTGTGGGACAGTCTGTGTCTGAATGACACTGTTGCATCACGACGCATATCATCTTTTTTTTTTTCTTAGAAGTACCTGAGTTTGTTTGTCTTTTTAACCTCACTTTAAACATCACCTCCACTGCTCTGCTTCATTTTGCTGCAGTGCTGACTGCAGTGGTTCAGGTTCATCCTGCTCCCTCCAAGTTTAGTTGGCCAAGATAGATCATCAACTTTATGTCTGATTCCACTCCTGAGTGGAAAAAAAACCCCATTTGTGGGATTTTCACATTCTCCTACTTAGAAACTATTTTATTCCTTTAAAGCACCTGACCAAATATACTTGGAGCTGGGAGATAATGCTGGAATTGAATTTAATTGTACAATCCCACTGCTCTGAGTTAGCAAGGTCTGTCTCTGCTCCCACTGCCATCACACACTTGATCATAGAATCATTAAGGTTGGAACAGACCTCTAAGACCATTGAGTCTAACTATTAACCTGTCACTGCTGGAAACCCCAAACCAGATCCTCCAGTGCCACATCCAGACACCTCTGAAACACTTCCAGGGATGGTGACTCCACCACATTGCACAATTTTGCTTGTGCTATTAGGTATATCCTGATTTGGGCAAGGCATCTCTGAGGAAGAGCCGAGCAGTTTGAGACCTGTTCATCCCAGAAGCAGCTGGAACACACACTATGCTGAACAACCTGCTTTCAGGTGGTTTCAAACCCTGTATTTGCCATGGATTTCTTTTTGCCCATGTTTTATTCTCACTCCTGTTGCTCTTGCAGTGACCTCACCTGGAGCAAAGAGGCTGCGAACCCTCCGTATGTCCTCACAGAAAGAGCAATTGCTTTGTGCCCCATATGTTTCTCAGGGTGTAAAACAACATAAAAGCACAAATGAAGAGCCTCATACTATTTTTCCTTCCTGCTGTGTGCAATCAAGCCAGAAAGTATCCCTTACTCCAAAAGAACCTGCAAATTACCTCAGTGTATGTGACCCACCAGCAGCAACACGACATCAGGACTATTTTCCCCCACTCCTTCTTCTCCTGCTGAGCTCCTCCACAGGTCTGGGATGCTGCCTGCTTCCACAATGCCTGGTTTGAGACAAAAGTGCTGAATGTGAGTGAAATACTAACGCTTTGCCACCAAAATATCTGATTATTTCCGAGGAACTTCGCATCACTTTCCATATTGAGGAATTGACCCCATAGATCTGTGAAGTTTGAAGCTGAAATAGATTTAACACAGCTGAGAAATAATCACAGGAAAGCATTTTGGCTTCGGCCAGGGATAAAGTGAGGCAGTCTATTTGCTTCAAAGCAAGCTGAGGCCACTGTTCACTACATTCAAATACATCAATTATGTAGAGATTTAATGGAAAAGGATTAAAAAGTACAAAGGTAAAACAAACAGCTTTACTGCAGTGTCCAGGAGGATGAAATAACTCCTTTACATGGTCGGTGTGATTGCAGAATTGCTAAAATAAGAAAAGAATGAGGAATGGACAAAGGGATTTCAGGTACATTGGCCAGAATCACTGTAACATTGTTGAGATTCGGATTAGATGTGAGGAGAAATGTTTTCCCTGTTGTGGTGTCGAGGCCCTGGGATATTGCCCAGGGAGGTGGTGGAGTCACCATCCCTGGAGGTGTTTCAGAGGTGTCTGGATGTGGTGCTGGAGGATCTGGTTTAGGGGTTCCAGCAGTGACAGGTTAATGGTTGGACTTGATGATCTTCAAGGTCTCCAACCTTGATGGTTCTATGATTCTAGGACAGTGCCACAAACCCAGGACACTGCAGCACATACATTTTGGAAATCAGGCCCCACATCCCCAACCTCATCACCAATGCTCAGATCTCACCTCTTTATTTCTGTATTTCCTAGTTACTTCTGGCCAGAGAAATACATTTCTTTCTAAATGCCAAATTTTACATGTTGTATTTCTTTAAGTCTCTTCCATTTGTGTCAGTACTGTCCTAGACCACTCCAAACTATTTACTCCACTCTACTTCTACCCACATTTTCCTTGGATGTGCCATTCCACTCTGCACTCCTTAAAAGTTTCATATGCCTAATTTGGGCTTAATTCAAGCCTGGGCTAAATCGTTACAACTCAGCTGAAGTCAATAGGAGCACAGCAACTTACATCAGCTTTGTGTCAGTAAATACTGACAAGATTGATCTCAAACTTTTTCAGAACAAAAGATTTTTGAAGATGGATTAAACAACATAAATGCTGAGCTGTTTTGTTAGGCTGCAAATGGCATAACACAAGCTTTGTGTGACATCTCTGAATTATCCCTTCGTGGTAATGTTGACATTACATGGTATTGACTCATGGAAGAAGCTTAAATACCCTTTTAAGTTTTCAAGACTCTTTGACAAAGCACTGTTTCATTAACAAAATGTTAATGGAATCCAGGAAGAAGCTTGACTCTACATTAGAGCCTGTTGCTTTCAAGAAGCTCTGTTCACTGACCAAGAGATGTGACTGCTCAGAGCAAAGTAATTCTTCTTTTTAGGACAACAGGAAAGGAAGTGTCTCAAGCAGAACACTCATGGGTTGAGGGACGAGGACCCAAAGCTACTTCCACAGTGCTCCACTGAAGGGCTACCACACCTTCTGCTGGAGAAGGTCAAAATAGCACAAGTCAGGAAATACATCATGCAAGGTAAACTGGGAGAGACAGCAAGGTTGGCATTGGGTTGTCCTTGTGAAAAGGAAAAGGACCTGGAGAGCATTGCCATGGGGATCACCTGCTCTGGGGTCATGTTTGGGGAAAGGGTAATTATGTGCCTACAGCTAAAATTATTGGTTCTAAGTATCTTGCTAATCACAGAGTCACAGAAGCTTAGAATTACTTAGGTTGGAAAAGGCCTTTAAGGTCAGCAAGTCCAACTGTTAATGACACAAATGGCTCTCAGATAAGTATAGGGTTTATATCTGATGGGCTTACTGCTAGGAACAGGTCTTGGCTTTCAGGTTCTTGATCCAGCCAAAAGAATGGAATTGATGCAGCCCAGGTGGATCAGGTGTCCCCTGCCAGTCAGCAGGATGATGGGGGGACACTGCTGCAGTGAGCCAGCAGCATGCAAGGGACTGGTTTCCACCAGGCCAGAACCTTTCACCTGTGAAGAGCAGAGAGCAGGGTCCCCTCCCTCCTCCAGAGAGCAATAGATTGTTTCCGAACCCACAAATCTTTTTCCCACTAGCTTATAATTCTTCCTAACACTCCCTGCTGGGGCCTGTGACCTGCCCCCAGCACCTTTCCAACGCTGAGCTCCACATAGACACCATTTGCAAGTCTAATTGAAGGTGACAGATCTTCTCAAGACCAGAGTTTCCTCACGCACTGAACAGTCACATTTTCAAACAAGGTTTTCTGCTGATCTCTAGATCTACATTTGCTTTATGTAATAAGGAAATCATTATTACCCAAGGAGATTGGAAGGGATGGGCAGGGAAATACTAAATCTCTGCCCTGCTTTCTGTATCTGAGAGCATTTTGTGTACCAACAGCTTCCACGTTTCCTCCTCAACAGCCCATTTCATCTCTTCCACGGACACACATAAAGTAACAAGAGGAAGAAAATTATGTGAAAAATGAAATGGAAATGCAGCAGTTGAGTGAGGCACTCCGGGGCTGCCTTGCCCCAAACGGATTCTTTGCTTTTTAATCAGTTTACATTTCAAGTTGACAAAATTCACAGTAGTAAAGAACTTTGCCTGACTGGATAGTAGAAGGAATGATGAGAAGTTGTCTGGAAAGTGGGGGGAAGGTCTCTGAGATACAGTTGTATGCATCTGTGAAATACGGAAGGTAAGGGGGAAGAAGGGGGAGGAAAGGGGGAAGAAAAAGGGAAGGGGAAGAAAGGGGAAGAGACTGGATGTGGCACCTAGTGCCATGGTCTAGTAACCAGAGTAGGGTTGGACTCGATGATCTTTGAGGTCTTTTCCAACCTGGTTGATTCTATGATTCTGTGAAGGGGGAAGAAGGGGGAAGAAAGGGGAAGAAGGGGGAAGAGAGAGCTGAATGCACAAATAACAGACTTAATCAGACATGGCCAAGCTGTGAAACACATCTGCACTCAGGTGTTGATAAGTAGATTAAAGGGTGAAGTAACCTGGGTGTTAATGAGGCAGTTCCATTCTCTGGGCTGGATCAAGAGCCTGAAAGCCAAGACCTGTTCCTAGCAGTAACATCCTCAATAGCACCTTACCCTCTTGGTTTCCTTCAAGTCAAATCACCTGTGCCTCAAGAGGTGTACTACAACCTCAGTATTAATGGCAGTCTGATGCCCCAAAGAGAAGACAAATGCTCCTGTAGAAATGGCTGAAAGATTTTGTGCCAGCAGATGATTCATCATTCCAAATACCTTGCTGCTCTCAAAAGGGGAGGAGGAAAGCTGCACTGCCTGAGGAGTGCTTGGCTGCACTACACTGATGCCAAATCCTCTGCTGAGGGGATTTGCTCCAACACAAGGCAATCTCACCTTTCAATTCTCCACCAAAACACAAGAGAAAAGTGCCCAGAGCACATCCTTGGCAGGCAAACCAGCTCCTGGTTTGTCCTCCAGAATCCTTCAGAGTTTCCTCACAAACTTGATGTAACTAAATTGAAAATCAAAGATTGAGGCTCTTCAAGGATAACCAGATAAAGTCCTGAATGGTTGTTATGGTAATAATGACCACCCCAGAGACCAAGTGCAGAGGATGAGCACAGCCTGTGAGCAGAGGCTCCATATTCCTACTGGGATGGAAGTTCAATAACTTATAAAAGAGAAAGGAAGAACACAAGGAGAATTCCTCAAAGTTTTCTTGGATAATACTGTAGGTTTTGGTATAAATGAATTTAAAGACCATAGAAAAATCAAAATCCAAGGGAATTCTAAGGAGAAAGACATTTTTATCTTGCCTGCAAAGTGTGACACTCACTCAAGGACACTGAACTCTGTGATCCCACTGGGGTCATGAATTTTCCACATGAATTAACAGACAACCATTGAGCTGCAGCAACTGAGCAGGGTTTTGCTCCTGGCTGAAGATCTGCCCCACAATATTCACATCCCATTGCCAGGAAAGCATCTCCCATCCTCCAGATAGCATTGGTCAGAGCCCTCTGTGAATAAGCACTTTATAATGTGAGACACTTGCTATGCAGTGGGTCACTGGTAGCAGGGTTGAGAAAGGGACATTCACATCTAAAATCACAAGCCTCTATAGTCAAGGCTGAAAAAAAATGAGCTCTGTCTCAAAGGCTCTTATAAACCTAGGAGGATCAACATGCTCCAAGAACAGATTGTTGCAGTCTGTTCGCAAAGGTTAGGGAAAGCTGAAAACCTTAAGGTCTAGAAAATCAATCTGTGCCTTGCACAAAAGTTTCTTCCCTTGTAAACCTGAGACAAATGCAGACTGTGTTTGTCAAACTTGCAGAACAACCTGTAATCAAAATCTCTCAGTCTCTTTGGAACAAGATGACAACACTCCAGAGATACAAAGACAGCTGGAAGGCAGAAGTTCTGCAGAAGGGGCATTTTACTTCTAAAACTCCACACCATCCCCTTGTGATTACACAGTATCAGAGAATCCTAGAATGTTAAGGGGTTGGATTGGACCTTAAAGATCATCCAGCCCCAACCCCTGCCCTGGGCAGGGACACCTCCCACCAGAGCAGGTTGCTCAAGGCTCAGCCAACCTGGCTGTGAACACTTTCAGTGTTATGTCATCCACAATGACCCAGAACAACCTGTGTCAGAGTCTCACCATCCTCACAGGAAAACATTTCTTCCTAGTATCTAACCTCAATTTCCCTCCTTCAATTTGTGCCCACTGCCCCTTGTCCTGTCCCTGCAGCTCCTAACACAGATCCCTCTGCAGCTTCCCTGGAGCCCCTTCAGCTCCTGGAAGGTGCTCTGAGGTCTCCACACAACCTTCTCTTCTCCAGGCTGAACAGGGCTTAAGAATACTGTCAACTCAGTCACTTACACCCATCATTTCATTTCAGCTGCCACATCTAGCCACATTTAGCCACAAGCACCTCGACTATTAATTTTTTTAAAACCCACTTAGAAACACAAAAAAAAATCCACAACATCCACAATTGCATTTGCATAAAACTCACTAGACACACTGGTTCTCCCATTCCTAGCAAGGAGTTGAGTTGAGATGAGTTGAGCTGAGCCTAGCTGAGCTGTTGCCTACCTCCTTCCTGCTCCTCAGGCATTTCCCCCAGATGTTCCTCAAGGAAGACATGCTTTACTCCAGAAGAAAACCACCTGTGTAGTACCAGGCACTGATGATTTTCCTGAGGTAAGAAGGGATTTACTCTCTCTGAGTTACAGATATAGGGATCAGCCCCTTTCTTTTTATCTCTGGATGGGTCTTTAAGTCAAAGATTAAAGAACCAAGAAAAGGTATACAAAACTTCATAATCCCAACCCAGAGACCTTCCAATCATAAATACTTGTCATTCTTAACATAATATGCAACCTTCAATATACTGTTGTGTTTCAGGCACGTTTAGGTAGCCTATAGAAATGACTTTATGCTGCTATTATTCCTAAGGAACTTCAGATGAGTTTGGATCCATCATCATTCATCATGTCAGCCCCTCTACGGATAGTTACACACACTTTGTCTGCTGGGTGTTATCTAATAGCTAGCCCTGGGTTTTATTAATTTCCACTGGTTTGCAGGAATTACAGAGCCCTTACACTCTTTTATACATTATATCTTCACTTATATCCATTTTTCCATGAAAACCAAGCAGTGCTTTAAAGGGACATTAGCTCTTCTGTGCTGCTACTTCCTTGAGAAGGACACCCCAAATCTTGCCTTGTTGTAGCTTGGATTTCTCTGATGTTTCCTTGCTGGGGTTTAAACTTAAGGTGAAACATATTTATTTTTTTTTGGTGCTGCTGATAAACGGATTCCCAAGGGCAAAGAATTCATTTGTGTGGTGGTTCTTTCTCTTCTTGGATGTGCTACAGTCTGAGTTGGCTTCAAACCTTTACTCTTCAAACAGTTTTACATCTGTGGGATTGGTAGACATCTCTGTGTAAGCAGAGATAGAGGAAATCTGAACTTCCCTTGTCATGATTCCCTCGCTCAGAGAAGCTGTGGCTGCTCCATCCCTGGAAGAGTTCATGGCCAGGTTGGATGAGGCTTGGAGCAACCTGGGCTGGTGGGAGGTGTCCCTACTCAGGGCAGGGGATGGAACAAGATGCTCTTCCAGCTCCCTTTCAACCCAAACCCTTCTATTATGATTCCGTGATGACTGAGAAAGCAAATTCCATGTGTCTACTATTGATTTATATATGAAGCTATACAAAATCCCATTTTAAATACACCTGTGAAAGCACATATATGTGTTAAATCTCAGTGGAAATCCCCTCACATCATTGCCAAAACCACAATTGTTAATTTAACTGTTCTGCTGCCAAGAGAGAAAAGGAAAAGCAGAACAAATATTAGGCATGTGTATATATATAATATTGTATATGTTTTCTCTATAGTGTCACTTTAATAGATTTTCTATAGTGCTTCTCTCTTCCTTTTGCTCTGTGAGAGCTGTGTAGGAGGCACAGTGTGAGTCAGAGCAAGCCCTGGTGCAGGAGGAAAGGCTACCTTGGCATCCTGAGCCCTGGCCATGCAGCACAGCTACTGCCCTGAGGTCACACAAACCCTGTGTGGCATCCACAGCATCATTCTCACAAGCCCATGGCCAAAGAAACAGCACCTGCTCAGGATGTGGACCCCACTGGGATGGCTTGAGGTCTGTGGCTCCCACAAATCTCCCTGACACCCTTTGGCCCACCTTGAGTGTCCATGGAGCTCCTCTCCCCCCGGCAGCTTCAGGGGTAGGGAGAGTCCCAGAGGTGTTTCCCAGCCTCAGACACTTCCCCTTGGAACATTTGAGCCACCTGTTCAGCATAGTAAAATATCCAATCCATTTAATGAGGCTTCTGGTAAAATCATTCCTTTGAAGTCCCTCAGACCATGACAGCAATTAACTCCAGACCCGTCTTCACTTCTGTTGTTTTACCTCATATCGTTCAAGATCAACAACATCACTGATGGTGCAAATTATTTCCCTGCATAAGCAGTGAGGGAATGTCTCACATCCAACAGTTACAATCAGCTGGCAAAGTGACCTGACTGCAATTACAGCCACAACGTGGGGGTTTCTTCAGTGTCCCTGGGCTCAGCCAGGATTTTTAATAACATCCACTTTGTGGCTATAAGCTAAGAGGAAATTCATTATGTCTAGGACTGGCAGCATTTAGAGGTGAACCAACTGAAGGTATAGAGGAGGTGGGTAAGGATGACATCACAGGAGAATAAGATGCACAAATGGGATCATGAACTGTGGCTCCTCTTAATAAAACTGTCCCCAAGCTCATCCCACCTCAGGATTAGATGTATATGTAGATATTCAAACACCCTTCCCAAATGTATACATTGTCTGTTATTTCCTTCCCAAATTGTTTATAATACTGCACATTCAAAAGCAAATATGACATCAAGTGGAGTATAAATAAATGCAATCTTAAAAGGCAAAATGATCTAACAAAGATGAGTTTCTCCTCATTAGAAATGAGAGAAACAAGGGCTGAGGAAGATCACGAGCAATAGATAAACAACCAGAGATCATTAGTCTAAAATTGCCCTTGGAAGAAACTTTTTCAAGGTTTTCTGTTTGGTTTTGTTCTGTTATTGGTTTTATTTGCTTTGGGGTTTGTTTTTAAAGCAAGCAAGAAGGAAGATAAAAGGAAACTCCTTCCCCACACAAGGGCCTCCTACGGCCAGTGCCATGGCCACAGAGCCATCACCTCTGCCAGGGAAGGGGATGGCAGCTCACACATCCCCTCCAGCGAGGCTCCAGACAACCATCCTCACCCGTGGCAGCACAAATGCCACAGGGAAAACAAAAGAGGACCAGAACAGGTGGATCAGAATACACCTTCTCCTGGTGTATGTCTGAGGACACCACCTGCATCCTATACATTAATCATAGAATCATAGAATCAACTGGGTTGGAAAAGACCTCCAAGATCATCAAGTCCTCCCCGCCTGTGTTTATTAGACCATGCCACTAAGTGCCACAACCAGCCTCAGCTTGAAAACCTCCAGGGATGGTGAATCCACCCCCTCCCTGGGCAGCACATTCCAATGCCTGAGCACTCTCTCCACAAAAAATCTCTTCCTAAGATCCACCCTAACCATCCCCTGGCAGAGCTTGAGTCTGTGCCCTCTTGTCCTGCTGCTGGTTGCCTGGGAGAAGAGACCAACCCCCACCTGACTCCAACCTCCTGTCAGGGAGTTGCAGAGGGTGAGAAGGTCTCCCCTGAGCCTCCTCTTCTCCAGGCTGAACACCCCCAGCTCCCTCAGCCTCTCCTCATGGCACTGGTGCTCCAGTCCCTTCACCAGCCTCGTGGCTCTTCTCTGGACCTGCTCCAGCCCCTCAATGTCCCTCCTGAGCTGAGGGCCCAGAGCTGAGCACAGGATTCAAGGTGTCCATTGGCCAAGATTGCACCTCCCAAGCCCTGAGGGTAGAACACACCACTCTGTGGTTAAACAAGCAGGAGAAATAGTCACAAAGTGGAATTTCTGTTCCAATATTTTCCTGAGTGTGGAAGATTTAAGATTCTTAAGCAATCTTAGAGATTCCTGTAAAATCAAATGGGTGAAAATGTGTTATGGAGATGTTACATGTTGATAATATGCAGGGGAAGGCTGAAAGTGGTAAAATTGCCCATTTGTATCAAAATAGGAGTCAAAGTATATGGGAAACATGAAAACTACACTCTAAATAAATAAACTGTAAGAGAAAAATAAGAAACCTGAACATTGCAGCATCACCAACATGAAATACTTCAATATTCTACCAACAGAGATGGAAGTCAGTGGAAGAAAGTGGGGAAAAATATGATGAGAGAAAACACATTTTTTCTTTAAAAAATAATTATAATCAATAAAATTCCAATAGAAGATTTTTATTCATACTGGATTTTGGATTCTGAGCTGTTGGAACATGTTTTGCCTCCTTATACCCAAGGAAATTGGTGCCATCCTGACCTCCTCTGCAGAGGTGATGCAGGTAAATGGAAAAGCATTGGAAGGAAAGCCCAAGACCTCTGTTTTCTCTAAAATTGGTGGTCTTGGCTTATTTCTCAAAAAAAAAAAAAAATGCTTTAAGGAGAGGTAAAGCAAAGCTATTGTTCCCAAGACTTTCTTCCTGTAAGAAACCATCCTACAGTGCATTTACTGGTATGCTCTGAAATACCATAAATCATTCTTGACAACGTGCTACTTGTCAAAATAAAGGCATAAAATACATCTCGGAATAAAATATCCTCAAATCCTATTTATTTGTTTGCTCACTGATGCCATTTGGCTTTTCTCAGTGGGTTTCCCAATCGTTAGGGTGAATTAGTGAGACTCTGCTGGAAAAAAAAAAAAGAAAAAACAGACCCATGTGCATATTCACAGCCTCACACACACACTGAGGATCTGCATCCAGCACTGTACACTCATTCAAGAGAACTAAAAATAAAGCTTTCAAAGGACACTTCAGTTTTCCTGCTCTATTTTTTCCCTCTTTTCCAGCCTTTTTCCCCCATCCCCCTCACCAAATATCTCACTAATGCTCAACGGTGGCATGGTTTAAGGGAGTCCTGCATGGAAAGCTCCTTCAGCTGCTTAGCCCAACAGCATAAATTTGATCTTGTAATTAGTATTCAGCTCAGCATCTTGGATAGAAACCAATGTTACAGCCAAGAGGTGGTTTAAATCACATAAATCATAGATCAATGACAGAACTCTAAGCACTGGATAGATTACAAAAGTAAGCTTTAGTTAAAAATAGATTAACCATTTCCCTGCAGGAATTCCTTCCAAAAAAAAAAAAAAAGCACTGAATAGAAAACAAATAAAATTAAATCTGATAATTTTTTTTTTGCCTAATGTATGCATATACTAGATGAATTGTTCTTTCCCTTGACAGTTACACACTGATTAAAGAAATGTGTTAACATGCTATTTCAATGGAAAAATATTTTAAATTGTGGGGACTTGAATTTTTTTAATGAGCTTTTAAGAGGCAAAAAAGAACCTACCAGTAATGTTGTGTACAGATACCTTTATAGCACAGAGCACAGCAGCCAGCAGATACTTCTGCAGTTGCTGTTTGTAGGCAAAGGGTAAAAATCATTCCTAAGCCAAGGAAAAGGTTTTTGAGAAGTGTTTTTAAAGTGTTTTGTGGTTTATATTTTATCTCATCAAGTGCCTGGTCAAAAGGAGCATCACAAACTCTCAGCTGCCCTGACTGAAACACCCACAGTGGGACTCAGCATCTGGAAGAATTGAGCCCAAGATCACCAAATTGTTCAAGGTTCAGGGCTAGAGGAAATACAGGGTTGAATCCCTTCCCCTTGGCTAAGGAGTGAAGGAGGTTTGGCTCCTGCAAACAAATACTCTGCTGATGAAAACAGTGTTACCAAATGGGGGCACGGATGGATGGAGAGTGTGTCAACCAGGACTGTGCCTTCAGCTGCAGAATGGGAGTTAAAAGTATGGGCTGGTTCCTATATTTTGTACTGTGTTTGTATCCTGCCAGGTCACACACTGTGAAAAAGAGACAGAGAGGGAGGGGGAGAAAGAGAGAGAGAAAAAGAGAAAGCAAGAAAGTGAGAGAGAGAAAGAGAGGAATAGAGAGGGGGAGAGGGAGAGAGGGGAAAAGGGAAGGAAAAAAGGAAGGAAAGAAGGAAGGAGAAAGAGAAGAGAGAGAAAGAAGAGAGAAGAGAGAGAGGAGAGAGAAGAGAGGAGAGAGAAGGGAAGAGGGAAGGACAAAAGAGAGAGAGAGAAAGGGAGAAAGGGAGAGAGAAAGAAAGAGAGAGAAAGTGAGAGAGATGGAGAGAGGAGAGGAGAAATGAGGGAAGAGGGAGAGAGAGGGAGGAAGAGAGAAAGGGAGAGAGAAAGAGAGAAGAGAGAGAGGGAGAGAGAAAGGGAGAGAGAGAGAGAAAGAAAGAAAAGGAGAGAGAGAAAGGAGAGAAAGAGCGAGAAAGAGGAGAGAGAAAAAGAGAAAAAGAGAGAGAGAAAGAGAGAGAGAGAGAGAGAGAGAGAGAGAGAAAGAAAGAACCCCCATTTTTTTCAGCATCTGAAGGACAATTTGTGTGTCTGTTCCCTGGCAGAACTGACAGCCAGAAATGCCTTAGCAGCACCTCAGCCTTGCCCAGGCCAGGCACTCGCAGAGCTCCAAGCCCTCACGGCTGGAATAACACACTGGGATTCATTCCTGCCTGGAATAATGCCCTGGGATCCATTCCTGCCGGTGCAGGGCAGGGACACAGGGGGAAGGAGCCTGTAAACACACCCAGGGCAGCTCCAGCCAGAGCAACACAAGGAAAACAGCCTGAGCATCAGCACCAGCAATGCCACCTCACACAGCCCTTCACACTCCTTAAATGAGGCTTCAAAAGAGTTAGGAAAGAGCCAAAAAGCTGAGAGAAACCCACATTGCTTTTCCCTGGATTAGCGATTCAGGATCCAACAGAGAACTGAACATAGAGGAATTCACCCCAATAAAAACTGCACAATCCTTGAGCTGATAAATAACTGTCCTAGGCAACACAGTGAACTCAAACCTGAGGAATAGATATGAGAGAATGACAGAATCAGGTTGGAAGGGACCACAGTGGGTCATCTGAGCTTCCTGAGCATTGTTACCTGTCTATATATTGAATCTTCTACAAATGCCAAAATGTGAAGGTAATTGTTGTTTCCATATGTATCACTCAAAAAGAATAAGTAATCCTGCTTTTCTAGGCATTCCCATTTGTTTTCAAACACTTCAGCTGCATCAAAAAGAACATTTTGAAACTTCAAGTGCTTTATGGAAATTACTACTTTCGATTTCCAAGGTTGGTTGTTTGGTTGTTTGGTGGGGGTTTTTTTACCCTAAGAAGAAATAAAAAAGCAAACTGCTCAATGGCTATTTCAGGCACAACATTCAGATTTCAAAACTGCCTCCCTGTGTGATAAAATACTGCAATATATGCAATCAAGAGATAGATTCGAACAATAATAAGTAGCAGAGGCTCCAGGGCATTGCAGAACGTGTCATTTACTTCAGCCCCGTTCCTTTAAACATCAGTCCTAGGAGTAGTTCAGTGGAAAATAGATGGGACTGCTCATGGAAGTGGAGTCTGTTCAGACAGGGAAGTTTTCAAAGGCTCTGCATTTTCTAAAGCGCTGAAAAATGCAGAGCAAGTTTAGTAAAACTAGACAGACACACAAAAAAAAAAAAGGGGGGGGGGGGAAGGATTTCTTGTAATAAGCCAAATTGTCAGAGAGATGTCAGGGTTAATTTTTAAAGGCACATTTCCCTCCAGCAACAATTCTCTTTAATTATTTCAATGTGAAACACATTACCAGATATGTTCTTGCCCTGTTCCCAGCTCCCTGACACCAGAGAGGTACAAGATGTTAAATCTCCTGTGCCGAAGCTCACACACGGTGGGGCTGGGCAGGAGAGAGGAGTGGCTGAGCAGCTCCTGCTGCACCTCCAGCTGCTTCTACCAAACCTTTGGGGCCACCACAACATTTCCACGACAGCAAAACAGGGAAGGAAGGTGAGGAAGAGCTGCAGGATTCAGGGTGGCTCAGCACATACACCAGCACCAAGCGCAGCACACCAGTGTAAGGGCTCTCAGGTAACCATAACACACATAACAGACTCCCAGCATGTTTGTTTGGGAATTTATCCAGGTTTTTGGATTCTTTTACGTTGAGGTTTATTCATAGATAGCACAGATCAGGCAGAGTGCAGTGAGGAAGCTGCTGCCACGCTGCAGAGCAATGAGCTGCTGCAGGACACAGTCACGTCACACACTTCTTCAGGAGTTATGAGAAACACTTTCTGTTCCTCCCAAGAGGTAAAGAGCACTGCTCAGGGACCCAAAAGAAAACAGCAGCCCAAAAATCACGAGTGACAGTGCTTTCAAATTTAGACATGTGGAAGAAAACTTCACCTAATGCATCAATTCAGTGGCTCAAAGCAGCAGGTTTGGTCGAGTATTTCAGCTGCTGAAGGGTTTGCTGCTTTCCCACATGGTTTCAAACTTGAGAGATATGTATTTAAGGCTCTTAAAAATGCCAGAAGTCACATCAATCTATTCCAGCCTTGTTTTGGTGCAAGGGAAGTCTAATCCTTTCCTTGGGAGGGAACGAGCTTCAGCCCAACTGTACCAGCTCGGCTATAATCTAAAGGCCTTTTCTTATACCACCTACAGTAAAACTCACTCTACAGCTAGTCATAAGATTAAAAGCTTTTTAAGTTGCTATCTTGGGAAATTTCTTTCAAGGAAATTACTACAAAGCCTTGTTTTAGTGTGTTCCCCTACTGTGAGCCCTACTGTGTTTTTTTAATAAGGAAAGCTACCCATCCATAGAGGTGTATCCTGTTCTCCATGCTTGAGTGTCTAACAGCAGGCACATACAGTAGACACTCTGATGTTTTGCCTCTTTAATTTTCACTCCATAATGTTGGTGCCTGGTTTTCCTGCCTGCACCTTTCAGAGCAGTTTAATGATGGGTGTGCACAGAATTTTGAGAGGGGATTTTTTCCGTGGCAATATTCAGCCATTCTGAACAACTTTCATACATACAGATATTCAGAGGAGTCATTTTTTTTTACCATACAAGAAAATGCTGCTCTGCTGTTACCACAGGATGGAAAGTGAGATAATATTACTGAGAGGAAAACACAAATAATTCAAGAGGAAAACAGAAAAGGGTGTAGAGATGCTTCATTTAGTCTTTGAAAGATGCTTCATATAGAGAGATGCTTCATAGAGATATAGAGATGCTTCATATAGATATACTTCCTACAGATACAGAGATGCTTCATAAAGATACAGAGATGCTTCATAGAGATCTGGAGATGCTTCATTTTGGTCTTTAAGAAGACAACCTTCTGCTAAGTCTGAAAGTATGGCAGATCCATCACTGTGCTCTCAGGCAAATAGGACACAGTCACAGATTTCCACACTCAAACTCCCAAGCAAATGAAAAGAGCTCCTGAGACTGAATTTATTAGTCCAAGGATTTTTCCCATTGATTTTGATGAATTTTTTTAAATCAAGCCAAGCAGCTCCCCGATAAAAGGTTACTGTACCACTCAAATCTCAGGCTTGAAATGTTTCTTTTTAGAATAACAGGGCAGGTAGTGTGTTATAAATGAGCCTTGCTCCATTGACTCCAGCCAGGGTATGAAAATTGATTCAATGGAGCCCCATCAGTCCTCCCCAGCTGAGTATCTGTCCCTCTAATCACAACTAAAAAGATTTTCCTAGTCAATTAAAGGCTTGAAGCCTTTACTCACTCACACAAAATCCCTGCTAACTATGCCTTCATTTCAAGCCTAACAAACTGAGCACAAGCTCTGCCTGGTGCCACGTTAGTGCTGGATGTTAAAAATCCCTGTTCCTGCCATCCCAAGGCATTGGCAGAGAGATCTGTCCTGTTCCATCCTGCCTCACGTGGCCCAGGAGAAGACCTGATCCCCTCCTGACATGTTGCTTTAGGAGCTGACAAAGAAATTAGCACATTCATTATATTTTTTGCTACCAGGAGTGTGAGGCACACGGAGCAAACATGTACCTGTGCTGACAGAGTGGGAGTCCTTTCATTTCCAAATTGCCTCCATAAATAAATCAAGCCCCAGAACCTGATAAATGAAAGATTATGAAAATAGTAATATCCTGCAAAATCTTGAAAGGCATCATAATTCCTCAAACAATTATCTGCTGTCATATTTGTGAGTAGCCCATGTAGTTCCAGAAGAGAAAATACAAATGTGCTCCTTTAAAATTCATGAAACCACTCATTCTGTCATAAAAGCAGGCATCTTTCATGGCTACTTATTTCACACAGGCTCATAACTAATACTGACAGATACTTGGAATGCAAAAAAAAAAAAAAAAAAAAAAAAAAAAAAAAAAAAAAAAAAACCCCACCCCACCAAAATGAGCACTGGACAAAGAACCATGAGCTGCTCAATTCTTACATTTTAATGCTGGAAATGGGAAATAAAATCCTATCTTCTAGAGCACTGCCGAATTTCTGGTCTAATTAAATCAAAATTTGTAGATAAAAATGAGATTGTACAAAGACTGGTGGTATAGTGCTAGCAGGATTGGGCTGTGCTGCATCCATGACAACAGGATGGAAGGTTGCTTTTAATACTATTATCTTACATACCCACAGCTGAATGCTAATGCAGCTATACTGAGGAAATCAAGTTTCAGATCTGTAGCCACTGAACTTACAGCCACTAGGCAGGGAGTTTAAAAGCCAGGCTAGCATACAAAGCCTAATATTATAGCTCTGTCAGCTCCCCAAAGGTCAGATATTTCAAAAGGGATACACAAATATTAATTGTCAGGTAGTTCTGTACCAAAGATCAGAACAGAGGCAGAAATCAGGTTTTGTGGCCATCATTTTTGGCCAATTTTATGTTAGGAAATGGAGGTGAGGAAGGAAACAGAGAAGATTAACTCAGAGCAGTTCATGTTCTGTGCACTGACACGTGGTGATGTGGTTTCTTATGAACATTGTGTCAGAAAGGGTTTTACCTGTTCTTCTCAAGGAAGGAGATGGAAAATGAGTGGGAAAGAAGCTGGGCAGTCTTGTTTGCTAGTGGGTATCAACAGTTAATTCATAGAATCATGGATATGATTCCCAGGTTGCCCAGGAAAGTAATAGATGCCCCAACCCTGGCAGTGTTCACAGCCAGGTTGGCTGAGCCTTGAGCAACCTGCTCTGGTGGGAGGTGTCCCTGCCCAGGGCAGGGGTTGGGGCTGGGTGACCTCTAAGCTCCATTTCAACCCCTAAAATTCTAGGATTCTATGATGTCTTGAGTTCCTGCCCAGGACACCCCAAAAATCCCACCCTGTGTCTGAGAACATTGTCCAAACACTCCCTGAGCTCTGTCAGCCTTGGGGCTGTGCCCACTGCCCTGGGGAGCTGTTCAGTGCCCAAACACCTCTGGGGAAAGAACCTTCTCCTGTTATCCAACCTAAATTGACCCATCGCCATCCCAGCTGGGGAACAGACAGAGCCCCTGGTCCCATCCTGCCCTGTGCCCACACCGGGAGCCTCTACTTTCCCACAGGCACCTCCATACCAGCACAATTTCCTTCTCCAGACATCACCTCCAACTTCTCAATTCATGTGGTTCTGGATTGAACAATATTTTGCTAAAATATCTATATTAGATACATATATTTTTGCAATAAAATCATAAAAACATAAAACTTACCAATCTAGTTGTAACTAGGTTAGTATTGCCCAGATAAAAGGATTCTGGACAGTGCTGTGAAATCAGTGCCTCCTTCCTCCTCAGTGCCAATGAAACCAAAAGGGTTCACCAACTCCCCAGGCAAAAAGGCCTCTAAGCCTTGTTCTACCGTGTGATGATACCATGGGACTGGCAACACTGATCCACCTTCCAGAAGGAGAACAGATCCTCAGCAACACTTTAGCCTCTCCTTACTGCTCTGGTGATTTGCAGACACCTTACACTACCTATTTTTAATTCTCCAACCTACTATACTTCTAGATGGAGAACTTTGAACTCTTATAGCTACTGACCACTCACCTACAACAGGTTGTAACCTGTAGTCACCCAAATCCAACTTATTTATAAACCACTGGCTATTGTCATACCCTGAACAACTCATTTTTAGGGGCAGTATGAGGTTGCTGCAGGAAATTCTGGCTCTGTGGTGCTCTGGCTCTATCTCACATGGTCAAGCATGTGGACATGTGGTACAAATGCCCTGGGGTTTTCTCTGAATGCCTTCTAAGAGTTACTATACATGAAATAAAGATGGTAAAATAAATAATATATTAATAAATCTAATAAAACAAAGACAAAAACCTGAACCAACTGAACTGAAATATCAAAAAGAGGCTCTTGTGGTAAAGGTTTCTCAAAGCCATCAGGTGTGCATGAAGGACATCAAGCCAGAGATCATGGAGATGAGAATTCACTAACAAACCACTGCAGAAGAGCTGCTCTCAAAGGGATTTTTTCCCTCTGTGCAAAAAAACTTTTCCTCCACAAAATCAGGGTTTCAGTGGGGCAGCACAAAGATGCTTCATATAAGGAAAGTAAAAGGGGGAAACAGTGGTCACAATGATGAAAGAATTGGCCTCTAAGTGGCAGAATGTCACAAAAAGTTGTAGCATTTGATGATACTGTAATTGAAAAAAGTATTAAGTTGTTAGTGGAAGTGTATTTAAGAAAAGCCCCACACGTGGATATAATAGAAAATTAATCCTCAGAGCTCAGAAAGTCCCTGAGGATGTAGAATCCATCACGAAGTTACCTCCTGTCCCAGATTTTCTTGTTGCTTGCCTCTGCTGACAACAGTTGGCTTTTCATTAGAGTATTTGATATCAATTTACTCAGACACCAGGGGCAAAAAAAGGATTTCACATGCTTCATCTGAAAGACACTGATTCACAGAATTAGTTCTTTGAACAGATGCCACAGTAAAGTAATGACACATTCTCTAAACTAGTAACCACAGGTGGCCACAGCAAATTGGCCAAAGCCTCTCAGGGCTGTCCGGGAAGCTATGACCCCCCAAAATTCTGACAGAGTTGTAGAACCATCAAGGTTTCAGAGACCTCTAAGATCATCAAGTCCAACCATTAAATTGTCACTGCTGGAACCACTAAACCCTAAACCAGATCCTCCAGTGCCACATCCAGACACCTCTGAAACACCTCCAGGGATGGTGACTCCACCACCTCCCTGGGCAATGTCCCAGTGCCTCAAGGCAAAGGCTTCTCCTTTCAGCCAGTTCTTGCTGTGGGTCTTGTTTCTAACCCAACCCCATAAAGAAATGTCCCTGCTGTTAATGCTCCTCCTCCACATAACAACAGGTTAAGGTTGGCAGGGACCATTGGTGTGGTCAGCTGGTCCAACCTCCCTGCTCAAGCAGGGTCTGCCTAGAGCACATTGCACAGTGTCCAGATGGTTCTGGAATGCTCATCCTTCTGCAGCAGAGAGTGCAGGGACTCACTGCTCTCGCAGCATGGTCAGGTTAAAATCTCTCAGAAGAGCTTAGCCTCCAGTTTGGCATTTATTAGCATTAACTTAACTTCAGGTGATACAACCTAACAAAGTGTATGAGGTGTCTACCTCCCCTCATTTGACAACAAAGTTGACAACCTCCAGCTTCGCAACTGTTTCCAGTAAGAACCAATGGTACAAAGCACAAGGAGAAGAGATGACCCAGCTGGCAGAAGGTTATCACAGGTTATTCCCAACTGATTGGGCTTCACCCCTAAAACAGTGTGAACCTTTACTCACTTAGAAATGTTTTCAAGAGCTTTGGCTCCTTTCTAATTCAAACCTTGATTATACTGAGGATTTATCACAGAAACCCTTACAAAAATGAACTGCCCTGACGTGACTGGTTCTGTCCCCACAAAGGATCTGCTTTGGGTGCTCAGGTGTGAGTCCAGTGGCCTGGAAGGAGCTCTGGCAGGGGAGCAGCCTTGTTTGAGACCCAGAGCTGTGCTCCTCACTGCCTTCTGTGCCCCAAGTTGGGCTTAGGCAAGAAGCTAACTCTGCAATTGAAGAAACACTTCTGGACTTTGCAGCAAGCAGAGCTTGTGCTTTGTTATAGCCAGAAGCAAATTAAATGGGATCTCTAAAATTAGACAGCATGAATTTTCTCCTGAGCATCACTGCACCTTGGTGGAAGAGTGAAAAATGAAGGTGGAAAGCCAAGAGTACCAGAAACTAACCCTCTGTTTATCAGCAGGACACCTATGCCAGGGCCACAGGAGCTTCTGTAATCAGCACATCCCCGACCTACAGTGATCCCTCACATGCAGCAGAGCTCTGTCAGGGTTTGGACTTGACCAGCTTCTAATAAGGTATAAAAAAATGTTGTTTTTATCAGAAGACTCAAGGATCAATCTGAGACAACCAATTTATTCCAACAGAAACCAACATGTCAGCTGAGAATACTGGCATAGAAGGTTTCTCTCCAAAAACAGACCGTAAAAGGAAATGCAAAAGCATCAGTTTATGCTGTTCCTCCACCATGTTTTATCATATTGCTCTGATGTTCTAATGACCTTCCTCACCCTGAACCCCTCTCTCAGGGCAGGTGTGCTGATAATTTGGTACAAGATGTGAAAATCAGCCTCAAAACTGTGAGACACTGAACACAAGACCTCCCCTCAGCTCAGCTACTTCATTGCCTTCACCTCAGCCACAGCAGAGACTGAACACAAGACCTCCCCTTCTACCCACAGCCTCCTCCTTCTAGCCACAGCCCCCACTTTCTGCCCACAGGAGAAACTCTAAACACTCATATTTTACCCCACAGTCATTTTGCAACATGGAAAACACCAAAAAAAACATTAACCCAGCTTCACTCAGATGAGAATTTCTTGTCCTCACAGGCAGCCCTGGCCTGGGATGAGATCCATGGGCAGGAGAGGGATTGATGATCCACCTACCCCATGGGCAGAGGATGCTCCCTGAGATGATCCAGAGGTGTGGTGCTGAATCCATTCCCAATCCCCATTATTTTGGCCACCAGCCCAGGCAGGAAAGAAGTACAATTCAATGTATTCAAGCACTGCATTTGGGAGATTCATTTCAGCTTCAGTTTCTTCACTGAACATTGCTCAAACCAACTTATATGCCCCATACTTGAATAATTTGTGTGTGCAGGGATATAATAGGCTGAATATATTACTTGGATATTTTAGAAACAGGTATGTGATTTAGCTTATGATTCTTTCAGCAAAATTCTGAGCTCATGTTGTTGGTTGTGAAAAATAAGTATCGTACAATGGTTTGGGTTGAAGGAGATGCTAAAGCTCACCCAGTTTCAACCCCCCTGCTACGGGCAGGGACACCTTCCACCAGCCCAGGTGGAAACAACGTGTTCCTTCAGTCCAATAGTTCACCAGTTGTCAGCACTTAATGCTGCCTTGAACTCAGATACTCAATTTTCCTTTTAAATGATCATTTTACTCTTCTTTTTCTTAAGCAAATATTCCTGTTTTCCCCAAGGCACACCAAACCTATTTGGACTTCTATTATAAGACAGAAAGTTTACAAGGCAGGAGAGTTATGGGTGAGAGAATCAACTGCTCAGGCTGGTGCTGAGCATCGCTGAAAAATGCCCTCCATAAACACAACACTGGCAATGTTACAGCATTGTAAAATCACAGTCAAATCCTGTAAACATGAAAATCCTCGAGTTACTTATCTGTCTGTGTCTGCAAAGCCACTCACTTGTTGCTGTGCAGTTCTGCGCTCCAAGCAGTTGTACCCAGCGTTCTCCTTTGCCTGGAAGAGAGCTCAACTCAACATCCACTCTGTGACTACACTTTTGACCAATTTTTACCAATAATTCCATAGAAACATCAAGGTTAGAGGAGACGTCAAAGTTCATCAAGTCCAACCCTTAACCT
>NW_008665694.1:0-2821 GCF_000695815.1 Acanthisitta chloris
GGATAACCTTGGGAAAATCTGGGATAAAGTTGGGATAACCTTGGGAAAAACTGGGGATAACCTTGGGAAAATTTGGGATAACGTTGGGAAAAACTTGGGATAACATTTGGATAAACTTGGGAAAAACTTGGGATTGTCTTGGGATAAACTTGGGAAAAACTTGGGATAACCTTGGGAAAAACTTGGGATTGTCTTGGGATAAACTTGGGAAAAACTTGGGATAACCTTGGGAAAAACTTGGGATTGTCTTGGGATAAACTTGGGAAAAACTTGGGATAACCTTGGGAAAAACTTGGGATTGTCTTGGGATAAACTTGGGAAAAACTTGGGATAACCTTGGGAAAAACTTGGGATTGTCTTGGGATAAACTTGGGAAAAACTTGGGATAACCTTGGGAAAAACTTGGGATTGTCTTGGGATAAACTTGGGAAAAACTTGGGATAACCTTGGGAAAAACTTGGGATTGTCTTGGGATAAACTTGGGAAAAACTTGGGATAACCTTGGGAAAAACTTGGGATTGTCTTGGGATAAACTTGGGAAAAACTTGGGATAACCTTGGGAAAAACTTGGGATTGTCTTGGGATAAACTTGGGAAAAACTTGGGATAACCTTGGGAAAAACTTGGGATTGTCTTGGGATAAACTTGGGAAAAACTTGGGATTGTCTTGGGAAAAACTTGGGATAACATTGGGATAACCTTGGGAAAAACTAGGGATAGCCTTGGAATAATGTTGGGATAACATCAGGATAATTCTGGGAATAACCTTGGGATAACCCTGGGAATATCCTTGGAATAATCTTGGGAATAATCTTGGAATAGCCTTGGGAAAAACCTTGGGATAATCTTGGGAATAATCCTGGGAATCACTTTGGGATAACCTTGGGATAACCCTGGGAAAAACCTTGGGAATATCTTTGGAATATCCTCGGGATAACCTTGGGATAACCCTGGGACTATCCTTGGAATAACCTTGGGATAACCATAGGAAAAAAACTTGGGATAATTCTGGGAATAATTCCCAAATCTCCTCCCTTCCCCCTATGGAGCCAATCCCATTTTTCCCTTTTCCCATCCCATTTTTCCCCTCTCCCATCCCATTTTTTCCTTCTCAATTCCCAATTTTCCCATTTTTCCCTCCTTAATTCCCAATTTTCCCATTTTTCCCTTTTCCCATCCCATTTTTCCCCTCTCCCATCCCATTTTTTCCTTCTCAATTCCCAATTTTCCCATTTTTCCCTCCTTAATTCCCAATTTTCCCATTTTTCCCTTTTCCCATCCCATTTTTCCCCTCTCCCATCCCATTTTTCCCCTCCTCAATTCCCGATTTTCCCATTTTTCCCTCCTCGATTCCCAATTTTCCCATTTTTTCCCAGACTCTGGAACACCAAGTGGCTTCAGTCCGGGCTGGGAAGCGAATCGTCGCGGCCGAAATTCCTCCTCCCGTCGCTGTGGGAAAAAAATTGGGAAAAATTCCCATTCCTGCCAATTCCGACCTCGTTCCCACACAGAATTCCAAGAATCCCATCCCAAATTCCCCAAATCCCAAAACTCCTGATTCCAATTCCATCTTTTCCCTCCCTTTGGCTGCTGAACATTCCGGAACTATCCGACACTTCCAGGTATTTCCCAAATTCCCAAAGTTCTTGGGGATTTTCCGTTTCCTGTTTCCCTCCATCTCCTAATTCCCATTTTTCCATGGATTTTCCAGGGGTTGGAAGCACAAGGAGGGAGCTCTGAGCCCGGTGAGATTCCAGGGGAGAAATTTGGGAGATTTCTCGGGATGATTCTGAGGAATTCTTCGGGATTTTCCGGATTTTCCGGAATTCTGAGGATTCCTATGGATCCTGATCCTCAAAATCCGGATAATCCCATGGGATTTGCTCCTTCTCTTCCCACAGATCCAGGAAAACCAGAGGATTCAGGAATCAATGCAAGTTCTCCTGCTCCAGGTCAGTCTTGGCATTCCCAAGGGAAGGAATTTGGGGAATTTTGGGGTTGGGATGGTTTTTCCCACCTTTTTCCCCCTGGATTTTTTTGGATTTGGCCTGAATTTCCCCCTGATTTTCCTAGGATGTTCCCCCAAAGTTTTTTTCCCAGATTTCTTGGGAATTTTCCCATTTTTTCCCCCCTGATTTTCCCAGATTTCTCTGGATTTTTCCCATTTCTTTCCCAGATTTTGCTGGGATTTTCCCCCAATGTTTTTTTCCCCAATTTCCTCCTCGATTTCCCCACCTTTCCCCCTGGTTTTCCCAGATTTCTCTGGATTTTTCCCATTTTTTCCCCAGATTTTCCCCAGATTTTCCCCCAAAGTTTTTTTTCCCCAGATTTCTTGGGAATTTTCCCATTTTTTCCCCCCAAATTTTCCCAGATTTCTCTGGAATTTCCCATTTTTTCCCCAGATTTCCCCTCAGACCTTTCCCAGATTTTCCCCAGATTTTCCCCCAAAGTTTTTTTTCCCCAGATTTCTTGGGAATTTTCCCATTTTTTCCCCCCAAATTTTCCCAGATTTCTCTGGAATTTCCCATTTTTTCCCCAGATTTCCCCTCAGACCTTTCCCAGATTTTCCCCAGATTTTCCCCCAAAGTTTTTTTTCCCCAGATTTCTTGGGAATTTTCCCATTTTTTCCCCCCAAATTTTCCCAGATTTCTCTGGAATTTCCCATTTTTTCCCCAGATTTCCCCTCAGACCTTTCCCAGATTTTCCCCAGATTTTCCCCCAAATTTTCCCCCAACCCAATTTTCTCTTTCCTGGCTTTTCCCAGTTTCTTTCCCAGATTTTTCCTCCTGGTTTTCCCAGGATTTCCTCAGATATTTCCCCAG
>NW_008665695.1:0-411 GCF_000695815.1 Acanthisitta chloris
CGGCCCACATGTAGGACCTTGCATCCTGCTACAGCTTACCAAAGCAAGGAAAACTGCAGCAGGGATGGGATTTTTTTTCTGTGTCTGTGCATGGCTGATAAGGAATCAGAGCTGCCCAGGCCACATCCAGGGAAGTGTGTCCTGGTATCTGTAACCACAGATGATAGAAGTGTCTGCCTTGGGCATTGTTCAGCTTTGTATGGAGCTGAAAATCACTTCATAACATGGAGAACACTAACATTCCCAGTCTGAGGATGTGTGGGGAGGTTCTGGCTCACTGGGAAGAAGTGACACCTTCCCAGAGGAGGGCAAAAGCACAAATAAGTGTTTGACATGCAGGGCTGAAGCAGCTGGACCAGCAGTGCAGCCTGTGCAGAATGCAAACACAGGAGCAAATTCCATCCCAGAACG
>NW_008665696.1:0-2645 GCF_000695815.1 Acanthisitta chloris
ACGGGGCGCATCACTCACCGGGCGGACAGCCGAGCGCCAGGTCGGGAAAGCGATGCGGCAAATAAGCGGGTACCGGGGCAGGCAAACAAGTGGGTACCGAACTAGGTGCTGAACTGGGCAAAACGACAGACACTGGAGAAGGCACAGAACTGGCACCAGACCAGGCACTGAACTGGGCAAACAGCCAGACACCGACTGGGTACTGAACTGGATATGGGGACTGAACTGGGTACTAGACTAGACAAACAGCCGGGCACTGAACCAGGTGAACAAACAAGGTGAACAACTGAGTGCCAAACTGGGCACTGAAAGAGGTACTGGACTAGGCAAACAACATGACACTGGAGTAGGTATGGAACCAGGCATAGACCCGGGTGCAGAACCAGGCAGTGAACTGAGCACCACACCAGGAACTAAACTGGGCACCAAACCAGGCACTGAACCAGGCACCAGACTGGGCATTGAACTGACCACCAAACTAGACAAACAACTGGGAACTGAACTGGACAAACAACCAGACACAGAATTAGGCACTGGACTAACCACTGGACTGGGCACAGAACTGGGCACTGAACCATACAAATGACACTGCATGGAGCCAGGCACCAAACTGGGCATTGTGCCAGACACAGCAGGAACACGGTTCAGAACTGGGTACCAAACCAGGTGAAGAACTGGGCACCAGGCTGGGCAATGCTGCACTGGGTACTACACTGGGCACCCAACTGGGCATCAAACCAGGCACCACGTCAGGCAGAGCTATGCTGGCACTGAACTAGGCACAAAACCATGTTAAACACTGTTCTGGGCAGAACCATGGCTGCACCAAAGTGGGTGGTGCCTCACCAGGCACTGAACTGGGTGCTGAAACATGCACAATACCAGGCAGCACCACACCAGCACCAAACTGGGCAGTGCCATGCTAGGCATTACATGGGCCACCATATCACTGGGTACTGCACCAGGCACCACTGTGGCAGGCACTGCACCAGGCTGTCCTGTCCCACAGCATCATTCTAAACCAAAGTCCAACATCCCACATCAGTGCTCCCACACTGCACCTTTCCAATCCCACCCCAGCAGCCCCCTGCCACCCAGTGAAACACCAAGTAAGGTCCCTGCCCTGTGCCCTGCTGCCCTTCAAGCTTCCTGCTTGGGAAGAGGCACATGTGTCCCCTCCAGGACATTGACACTGCAGCTCTGTCCCCTTAGCATCCATGAGGGACACCCACCCAGTGCTGCCCCTCCAAGACCCTGTCCCCAAGCCTGCAAGTGCCACTCATCACCAGGGTTAACCAGGTGCAGCAGCAACAGGTCTGTCAGCCCTGGAAGGGCTGCAGAACCTCACCCCACTCAATACCCTTGGGTTTTGGGGAAGGGGACAGAGCTGGGGGTTTCATCCAGCTTTATTCCAGCATGGTCAGGCCTGTGACCCCCAGGTGCCCATGAGAGGATGCTGGGGCCGAGGTGCAGCTGCAGGAGGATTTTGCCTGCTCCCCTTATTTCTGCGATAGCACTGAAATATGCCCGAACACTGGCCCCATTATCCGCTCTGGGCTCTGGGCACAAGCGGGAGAGCGACCCGAGCATGTTTTGAAACGCAGCCCTTGCGCTAGGTACACAACCCGGCGGCTCTGCTTACCACGGAAACGCTCACCCCGTCTGGATAGAGCAGCTTTTGATTGTGTGGGTGTTGCTCCCGGATCCCTCCCGCTGCTCGCCTCAACTGCTCCGCAACCAGCAACGCTCCGAGGTGGAAAACAAGGCTGGATGGAGCCTGGGTGAAATCTGCTCCTAAGGAAGGTCTTGCTGGACGAGCTGTGTTCCAGCCCTGTGTTAAGAGAACACTGCTGATGTGGCTTTTGTGGCATCTGTTGTGGAAAAGTCAAGGAAAGGGAATTTTTAAGGGTCTAATGCCACAGCACTGGGAACTTCAGGGGATGGTTTTAAGGAGCAGTGAGATAATGCTCGCAGGCATATGGTGGGATTGTTGGGGTGTCCTGTGCTGAGCCAGGAGTTGCACTCGATGATCCGTGTTGGTCCCTTCCAACTTAGGATATTCCATGATTCTGTGAGTGGCTGGAGGCATCAGGGAAGGGAGGTGTTGGGACCAGCAGGAAAAGTGGGGAAGGGGCAATCCCAGGATGGGCTCAGAGCCATGCAGCACCTGTCTCCACAGATGGAATGCAACCCTGGGCTGGCATCACTCGTCTCATGGATGTCCTGTACCACTCCCCAGGGCCAGCAGTGCCCCTCCAGTCCTGGGGCAGGTCAGGGAGGCTGGCATAGGATGACTGTGCGGGATTGTGCCAGCACCAGCAGCGTGGGGAGCCCCTATGGATCATATATATATTGGGAAATGCTGTGTGTGACCGGTCTGCCCAGCGAGGAGGCAGTGGGTGGCAGACAGAGTAGTCAGTGAGGGAGGTTGGAGGGTCCCATGGGTGGGTGAGAGCACCCCAGATGTACCATTGCCATACGTGCTGGGGCTGGAGAAGGTGAAGCCAGGAGCTTGGGGTGGTTTTGGGAGGGGACTCAGTTTCCCCACAGACATGGGCAGGGGGTCTGGCTGTCCTCGCCTGCTCACTGAGAGGCTGGTGGCAGTGGTGGCTGTGGTGGCAGTGGCCGTTGGGCTGGCAGCAGGC
>NW_008665696.1:2671-12132 GCF_000695815.1 Acanthisitta chloris
TTGTGCCGCACAGCGAGGGGGGCAGAGCCTCTTCTTGCACCTGCCCAGAGCATCTGCTAGGGAGAAAATCTCCATGGCAACTCTGCCGGTTCCTCCATCCCTGTTCCACGGGGGACAGGGCGCTCTGCCTCTGCCTCCCCCCACGCAGCTGGGATGTCCCCATGGTGGTAGGGCCACTGGTGCCCTGGGAGATGGGCTCTGGGAAGGGATGGCTTTGCTGTAGGGCAGCCCCTTGCCATGGAAGCCTGCTGATCCCTCCCTGTGGGGGCTCCAGGTCTCAGACCACCAGTGATGGGAGGTGAGATCTGGGATTCACCAAATATAGGATGAGGCTCCCCACTTAGCTCCCAGTTTCATGAAAGGCAGATGGTTTGCCATCTTCCCTCACACATCCCATCAGACACACTGAACTTTCTTGTGCCTCAGCTGGAGTTGACACCTTTGCCCCTTCCAAAGTGGGGAGGGGTGAGAATTCTGGGGAGGTGACATGAGGGCCAATGGGACTGCGACACCTGAGCCTGGAGCTAGTGGTGAGGCTGGACACAGGGTACCAACTCCATACTGTTTGTTTGGGCATTTATCCCTGGATGGGGTTGTTGACCACCATGCAGAGCCCTGGTATCTCCCTCTCACTTCATACAGGTGAAGGTGAAGAGATGAAACTGCTTTCTTGGGTATGGAGGTCCTTTCTCTCTGGTGTCCCAGGGGAAGCTGAGCAGTGTCAGCCCCTCAGCCAGCACCCACAAGCCCTGAGCACCCATCACCTTACTCTGCCCTTGCTGTAGGGGCTCGCTGAGGGACTGTGGATCTGGACTCCATGTGGGCTCTGGGTGCCTGGAGGAGGTGGAGGAGATGGTTTTCAGTGAGACTGGAGAGGAAAGGGATGGAAATGCAACTGGAAGCAGCATTTGTGAGGCCTGTGGAGACTCCTCAGATCCTCTGGTCCTGTCTTTATATGGGCACTGTGGGAAATACTGTTGGGTTTTTTAAGGCCTGGAGCAACACAGTGCCTGCAAACTCTCTCCTGGTTCTAGGAGCAACGGGGATGCTGGGGGTAACCCCAGCCCTGCAAAGGCCACCAGTCCCATCAGTTCCTCTGGGCACCTGCCATCCCCGTGGCCCCAGCCTGGATGGTGGTGCCTTTCCTCCTTCCCCCCAAGCTCCAGAGGACACCTGCTCCATGCCTGGCCTCACTGAGCCCCTTCCCAAATCAGGGCATTCAGACAACCCCTCAGCTGCTGGAAACCCACAGTCTGCATTTTGCAAGGGGAAAGCAAATTGCAGTGCCAAGGAATTGAATGAGGAGAGCCCAGCCCTCAATCTGGGTGAGGGTAGGAGCGTCTCCCAACTGCACACAGACCACCCCACTGCAGTGGGATGCCCTAAGGTTTCATTTTTGCAGCGAGGATGCTGTCAGTCCCTGTGCCAAGAGGCAGCCTCTGACCCAAAGAGAGGATAAACAGTAGGACAACTAATGGAAAGACTTCTGTTTTATAAAGGTGGGAAACTGAGGCACAGGATGATTTAGGGACTCAGTCAAGCCATGTGTGACAGAATGCAGATGGCCTGAATCCCAGGCTCTTCTCTGAATTGCTGCTGAATTTTCCCAGAGGCAAAAAATAGCTATTTTTGATTGCCTCTGAAGCACCCGTTGAGGATGCTGAGCCCTCAGGAAGGAGGGAGCAGTTTGTGGAAAGGATCCCAGGGCACTGACCAGAGCATGGGGATACAGTCCAGGCTGGGAGGAGCAGGGGATAGAGGTAAAAACAGGACAAGGGAGAATGGTTTTAAACTAAAAGAGGAGAGCTTTAGATTGAATGTTAGGGAGAAAATCTTCCCTGTGAGGGTGATGAAGCACTGGCAGAGGTTGCCCAGAAAAGCTCTGGCTGCCCCATGCCTGGAAGCATTCAAGGCCAGGTGGGACAGGGTTTGGAGCAAACTAGGCTAGTGGAAGGTGTCCCTGCCTGTGGCAAGGCAGTTGGAACTATATGATCTTTTAGGTCCCTTCCAACCCAAACCATTATATAGTTCTATGATGTTCTCCATAGAACTATGCTGGAGATGGATATTTGGGATGATCCGTGAACTGGAGCAAATGTCACAGGCAGATCTCTGTGGAGCATCTGGTAGAGCACATGGTGGATCCTTTCCAAGAGGTCATTTGTGCCTGGAGAGCTCAGGGCAGCTTGCACGAACTGCCAGTGCCACGTGCTGGTAGGGTCCCAGTTATGCCAGTCTCTGTGCCCATCCCCAGACTGGCCCAGGAGTGTGCTGTGGCCAAAGCAGCACCAAAGCACGTGCTCCTGGAATGAGGACCTGGCTGCCCTGAGACACATAAATGTCACCCACAGCCAAGGCATTGCTTGAGGGAATCTGGTTTCCACATCTGGGCAGCGATTGTCCCTTCTTGGGGACTTTGCTGGTGGGCTCAAGCTGTATGCTGGGGACTGGGTGTCCCTTTTCCTGCCTGCCTGTGGGACATGTGAGCTCTCAGCCCCACTTTGCCCCTATCCCAGCTTATGTGCCAGGTGGTGGAAGAGTTTGGCTTTTGCTGCTTGTTGAGAACTGCCCATGTGTGAAGATAAAACGGAGGGAATGTCACGTCCTGGCGCTGCCGTCGCCAGGAGCAGCCGAGGGGGCTGGGATGCACCAAAGGTCAGCACGAGGAGCTGTGATGGGCTGAGCTTATTGACTTCACCCCTCTCAGACATCATCTGTGTTGTTCATGCAGAGCAAAAGGACCCCAGGGGTGTCTGAATCCCAACCTCCTTTTTGGAGGATTGTGCCCTCCTGTCCTGCTGTGTCTGGACAGGAGGAGGTCTCCAGTTGGCTGTGAAGGGTCTCATCCTTGCCAGGTGCTGGACCTATCAGGTGGGTCTGAACTGGGAAAGAAGTGGTCTTGAAAGCAAGAGGTTCCACGAGCTGCCCCACGGTTGGGTGACACTGGCAACCACAGGGTGACTGGTGTTCCCTCTTGAGCTGTGACAGAGCTCCTGGCCGGGAGGAGCTTGGACACTGGGGACCTGGGCAGAGGCTGGACAAAATGTGCTCATCACCCCGATTTGGACCGGAATCTGCTATTTTAGTCACTGTGACCTAATGCTCTGTAGGTGCCTTTGAACACAGCAGGAGGGTGGCCACAGGGGCTGTGTTTCAGCAGTGCTCCCAAACCTGAATTGCAATGGGGCAGCACTACAGTCCCACAAACCAGGGCAGTTCGGTGGAGACACCCCAGAGAACCAAAACTGATGGATGTGGGGTGAGGGAAAACATTCAACATGGAGGATGCCAGAGCTCCAGGTCATGGCAGAACATGAGAACAGGAAAAGATGGCAGAGTCCAAGGGGATGACACTGAAGTCATCAGCATTAAAAATGGCACCAAAACCAGCCTTTTCCTGTGAAATAATTCTGCTGGAATGAAATTGTTTTTCCTGATGGCAGCCAGCCCCTTTAGGGGTTAACTGCAGCCCTGCAGAGAGCACTGTAAAAGGTGTTTCCAAAATATTTCCACTGCCCCGTTGGTTTTATGGGCAGGAAAGGCAGGGCAGGCCTGCCTGGGCAGCAGGGCGCTGCCGGATGGCCGTGCAGATGGAAACCAGGTTTGGGAAAGCAAGCAGGGATTCCAGGCAGGACATCAGGAAAGTCACCCAGTGGAGGGGATAGAAGCAGGAAGGGACCCCTCACTGATGCACCCCTATTGTCATGGGGGTGACGGAAGTCCTCCTTGGCTTGGGGGACAGTGTGAAGCTGCTCAGACAGAGGTGATGGGGTCACTTTCATGCTGGATGGTCTGGAGAGCCTGTGGAAGAGATTGGTTTTTGGGGATTGTGGTTTCCCATTCAGTCAGCTTAATTCCCCCAGCCTTGCCCAGTGTTCATTGCTGGGACCTTTGTGGGTCTCAAACAAGGGAGAGGATGGAGAGGTACCTAACCCTGCTGATGGTGGACCTTAAGGGCACAGGAGGTGGAGACCCAGGTTTGCAGGTCTGAAGGCCACAGGAGATGATGTGATGCTGTCTGGGGGCTCTCCTCCACATGCACTGGACTATTTGACTTCATCCATGTGCCCTTGGGTCAGGCATATGGAATCATTGAACCATTAAGGCTGGAAAAGCCCTCTCAGACCATCAAGTTCAACCATTCCCCCAGCACTGCCAAGACCACCACTAACCACATCCCCAAATACCCATCCACATGGCTTTTGAATGCTTCCAGGGACAGTGACTCCACCACTGCCCTGGGCAATCTGTGCCAATGCCTGACCACCCTTTCAGTGAAGAAATTTTCCCTAATATCCAATCTAAACCTCCCCTGGCACAACCTAAGGCCATTTCCTCACGTCCTGTCACTTGTTCCCTGGGAGCAGAGCCTGACCCCAGCTGGCTGCACCTCCTGCCAGGGAGTTGTACAGAGCAGTAAGGTCCTCCTGAGCCTCTTTTTCTCCAGGCTCCTTCAGCTGCTCCTTATCAGCCTTGTGCTCCAGCCCCTTCCCCAGCTTCATTGCCTTTTCTGGACACTACAGCCCTTTAGTGTCATTCTTGTCATGAGGGGCCCAGAACTGACTGATGTCCTCAGGGACACAGAGGGTGCTGGCCATTGGCGTGCTGGATATCCCAAAATCTCACCGCAAAAAGCCTGTTGCGGGGAGTGTACCCAGCAGACAAGCTTTGCTCTGTCCCATGCCTCCACTCCAGAGGTTCTCTCCTGCCTGATCCCTCCTCTCAGCCACCCCCAGCACTGCTGCTTGCACTGTGCATGATCTTCTGTGCAAGCCTTGGCTCCCCTTTCCCCTGTGCTTCCAGGCCAGGTTTCCAAGTGCTTTATGCTTAAGCTCAGGCTCAGATATTTGTGTCCAGGCTGCAGCAACAGAGCAGCAGCCAAGTCTGATTTCGGCAAAAACTAGACTGAATTCCCTGACCTGTGCAGACAGGACATGAGACAGGAAAGCAGCCTTGGAGAAGCCTCTCCAAAGCATCCCTGAGTTTGTGGGTGGGTGCTGGGGAGCATAGCTGGGTCGAGCTCTGTGGGTTCTGATCACCTCTGTACCTGGGAAGAGGCATCCCAGGGTTAAGAAAAAGTGAAGGAAAGATGTGTTTTGCTGGGTTCCTGCCGTGTGCCATGGCCAGGGCTCGGCAGGAGTGGCACTCGGTGGCCAGGCTGCCCTGGCCGAGTTGAGGGGAATTTTTATTTTTGCTCTGTGCCTTTTCTCACTCTCAGAAGTAATGAAATGCAGGAGCCATCATTAATGCACCATTAAGACTGCAAATTTCATCACACAGCCATCAGGAAATGCAAATACTTGAGCCTACTGTCAGCGCTACCTCTGCCGTGACAGTGGAGGAAGGGGCTGGCACGTGGCTGACCTTTGCTACCAGGATGAAATCCCTGGTGAGACTCATCCTCTGACTCTCAGCTCCCTCCTCAAACCCTTCATCTTCTCCCACCTACATCTGAGCTCACCCCCTGCCAGCACAGGGGGGAAGTGGGTGGCACAAGGGGGTGTTTGGGCTCATCTGTGCCTGTTTGTGGAAGGTCTCATGCTCCTACCCATGGTTTGGGGTGCTCCCAAGGAGCTTGGGTTCTGGGGGGAGGTTAAGCTGTGCTGGGGGTGCTTTGGCTGTGCAGGGATGTGCCCATCCCCAGGCCACCGAGGGTGACAGCCTGAGGAAGAGGAAGGCTGCAGGAGCCCTTGCTGCAGCTGGCGAGCACTGCCTGTTCCACCTCACAATTGTACTGTGCGTCGCTGGCAGGGACCTGCTTTTCCATAAATTTGGGTGGAAGGGAGAGCTTGGCAGAGCTCTGGGCTGCAGGGAAGGATTTATGGCTGCTCTGGCTGCTCTGTGTTCTCCAAGCAGGGCTGGGGCTCCTGCAGAAATGCCCCGTGGGAGGAGGAGGAGGAGAAGGAGATGGAGGGAGCCTGTGCTGGCACTCAGCCAGGGAATGGGGTCCCAGCCAGCACTGGATCAGGGGAGACAGGATGAAGAGGAACATCTGAGTTCACCAGATCTACGGTGACCATAGGACTGGGAGAGCTGGGGCAGCGGTAAGGGGTGGGACCCCTGTGCTGGGCTGCAGTTGGGTGATGCTGTCCAGCACAGGCACAGCTAGACACTGAGACTTCCTGCAGTGGGGAAATGGTGGAGATACACCTCATCCACCTCCAGGAATCTGGTGGCATTTCCCAGCTCCAGCAGGGCCAGGTGCTATGGGCCCCTTGAGCATCTTGGGGAACCTGGAGCACTTCATCCCCAGGACCACCTTAGGGCACCTGGAGCACCTCATTCCCAGCAGTGTCTTGGGACATGTAGAGCACCTCAGGATATGTAGAGCACCTCAGGCAGGGCCACCAGCTGCTGTGGGTGACCATTCTCCTCGAGCAGGTAACAGCTCACTTCTAGGCACATGTTAGCTTACAAGTGATGCGTTTCTATCACCAGCCCATTGCACCCTGCCTCGCTGACAGCCTGGTGGGGGGTCCTGGACTGTTCCCCCAGCTTGGATGGGCACACCCATGTATCCTTCCTGGAAGACATCAAGCCCAGGAAGCATCTGGGCTGGGCCACGAGCATGTGCACAAGCTCTGATAGCTCCAGTTTGCTCTGGAATATCCGAGGTGATGACTTGTGCTGCCCCAGACTGCTGGGAAAAGAACATTTTCCCTCTTTCCACTGAGTTTTGAGTTTTCCAGGCAGCCTGAAGCAGTGCTGGAGCTTTCCCAGCGAAGCCTCGTGGCTCTTCACTCTTCCCATCTTTCCTGCCTGCTCTCCTTAACTCAAAAGAAGAGTCGCTCGAGGAGGGAGACACATCCCAAATGTCCCTTCTCTCTCCTTTGTGGTGAGCACAAAATAGGTATAAGCCACATTTCCAGATGGAAACGTGAGGCCTGAGGATGGATAAAGAGTTTTCTAAGGCTTCGGAGCAAGGTGTGGACAGCGCTGAGAATAGCATCGTGAAATCTCAACTGCCAAGCCCTTAGCCTAACCAGAAGGTTATTCTTCTTCCCTTATGCTCATACATATCCATTAGGATGAGACCATATGTGTGAGATGTAGATGAATTTCTTTCCTCTTGACAAGTCCAGTTGGTCTTCCTAGGTAAGGAGATGGTGGTCTGTTCCCATCCAACTCCAGGCTGGCTCTTTGCCGTGATTTCTTGGGTTGCGTTTGCCCCAGAAGAAATGAAGCTACAAGTCAGAGCTTCAGGCCTAGCTCTGTTCCATCCACTGGGGCTTTTGATGCCAGACATCCCTGGGGGCTGTGGACGTGTCCCCTGAGCATGGTGACTGCAGGGAAGCCTTCAATGCAGGAGAGCAGCCAGGTGGGATGGGGCAGAGGGAGTAGCTGATGGCCGGTCCCCAGTAAGGATCCATGTTCCCAGCCAGGTCACAGAGGGCTTCCTGGGGAAGAGGTGGCTTCTCTGACAGGGCGTGCAGTGGGTGAGTGCACCCCAGTGCTCCTGCTTTTCAGGTGGCTGCACAAGGTATCTCTCAGAAGACCTCAATAGGATTCTTGTACATCTCAGCTCGCCCAAGAATTGGATGCTGCCCTTGTCACGGAACTCTGGTGTTGTAGGGTCCCTTGAAGACAAAGCAAGGTGAGAAATCTCAGAGGTTTTAGGTGGCTACAGATGTGATATGAAAGACATCCAGTTGTTGCTCAGCTCCAAAGCTACCTATCTGGAAGAAGATTAGTCTGGGTGTAACAGGTCCTTCTGACATCTCCCAATCCATTAGAGACTGTGGATCAGTGCAGAGCTGGGATGATGGATGGTGTTTAGGTGATCAAGGGGGGGCAGTTTCCTATTCCCATAGAGTCAGCTCTGTCAGCTCCTTTCAATAGCATCGATCACGTGTTGCCTCTGACATCTGTTATGGGCAGAGAGGACTGTGTTGGGTTTGGGAAGCTGTTCCAGTGTGCAAAAGTTGGGGGGTGATTGCTCCTCAGGTCTAAGATGATGGAGATGAGCAAAGGAGACCAGCCCAGGCAGAGAAGGCAGAGAGTCATAGAATCACAGAATCATAGAATCATGTAGGTTGGAAAATCCCTCTAAGAAATCTGAGTCCAACCATTAACCCAACACCACTGTGTTAACCACCCCATGTCTCCAAGTGCCACATCTCCATGTTTTTTGAACACTTCCAGGGATAGTGACTCCACCACTGCCCTGGGCTTCCTGTTCCAATGCCAAAGTCCTTTCTGCAATGAAGGGTGTGCACAGCTCACCTCCACGGTCTCTTGGTCAAGGCTCAGCTGGAGCAGCATTGGTGGGACAAGGGGACATGAAATGGAAGGAAATGTGTCCAGGTGGGGTCTCACAGTGGAGGGATCCACCATGCACCTGTTCTCAGAGGCCTCATGACTGTGGGAGGTGACAGGGCATCACCTTCTCCTCCCATGCCTATGGGCATTGCTGGCTGCTGGCCCACGTCCACCAGTGTGTCCACAGGGATGCTGCTGTGAGCCAGGTCTTACACTACACACTCCAGGCTTCTCCACGGCCTTCCATAAAACACAGACATACTAAGGTGAGACTCAGCATCATCCTCAGGATACCAAATCCCAGCTGCCTGCTGAGGCTGTACATGCAACACCTGGGTGCAGGGCATAGGTCTGGAGTGCTGGACAGGAGGCAGTGACCTGGCTGCCACACCGTGCAGGAGGCCAGCAGAGTTTTCGCTGTCGTTTCTCCACGGCTCCTGACTCAAGTGTGCCCAAATTAGCTCTTGCCATAAGTAACTTTGATATTTCCAGTGGAAATCATGTAACTTGCACGTCTGTTTTTAAAATCGGGGTTGCTCTAACCTTTCTATGTCTCCTTGTTTGTGTGGACAGGCAGAAGTGGTTTGGGAAGCCTCATCCAGCCCCACAGTCCTGGTGGTGAGGCCTCATGTGAGGGATCACATCAGGCAGGTGTCCTCCCATCCCAGGTGCTGGGGCTGACGGATCCTGTCCCACCATGGGGCTGGGGCTGGATTTGAGACAGCTACACAAGGCTGGCCAAGGCACGAAAAATGGGGGGACATGAGCGAGGCAGAAATAATTCCCCCCGAGTCTGGCTGCCCTGCATCTCAGCTCCCATCTGAAGGGCAACACCATGCTCTGGGAACGGGTGTTTTCTTGCCACTGGTGTCTTCCCAGACCTGGCTTCTGAGCAGCAGCTCAGGGTGAGCCAAAAATCTGCAGGCACTAGGAAAGCTCCAGTGTTAATGTGACTCAGGACCGGTGTCCCCTGCCTGGCTGTGCACCACAGCGCTTTGCCTGTCCCTATGTCCTTGGCACTGCTTCCGTGACCCCCAGCAGCAGGCACAGGCAGCAGGATCCACCGGGCAGGGATGGGATGGGAGTGTGCCGACCAGCCCCGCGGCTGCCCGCCCTGCCTGCGCAGGCAGATGGCTTTTGCAGGGCGCTCCGGATGTTGGAGCCAGGCTATTTTGGACCACGTGGGCGTCTGAATTCCAGGC
>NW_008665697.1:0-216 GCF_000695815.1 Acanthisitta chloris
CACCCGCCAGTTCCTCTTCCGGCCCTGGGACGTCACGGTGAGGGGCAGGGGGTACGGGGCAGGGCAGGTCAACGTGACTTGGTAACGCTAACGATTGAGTGGGAGGGGCCTACGTGGGTGGGGCTGAGGGGAGGAGTCTGTACGGGAACCACCTTGAGGCGTTGGCGTTGGGTTGGCCAGTGTCGGCGGCGGGTTGGCCAATGTTAGCGTCGGGGT
>NW_008665698.1:0-534 GCF_000695815.1 Acanthisitta chloris
TTGAAAGAAGAGCAATATTGATGAAATCTCTTCCCATCTAAAGAGTGCTGGAAAGAAATTTTAAATTTTATAATATACTCAGTTTCATATTTTCAAATTTCTTATGAATGACTAGTCAAAATTTGTTAAAAAAATTACTCAAAAATTTACTGCCTGTGGAGCTATTGTTGTCTTTCAAAGCAGGTAATCTGAATTTCTTATGTTTGGTTTGTTGGCCTGAAGAGCATGACCAAGAATACACAAAACTCAGCTGACACTCGATAATATGGTTCTTGTAAAGGAAAATGAGGCAATTCAAATCTATGAGAATAAGACAACAGACTTGAAAAAAATAATGCATAGTCAATAGAATTGCAAAGGAAAACTGAAAAGGAGATGGGGATATCTCAAGTCTTTTCTCACCAAGATCAGCTTTCACTAGGCCAGCAAATCCCATTAAGTTGGGTTATAAATGTCAAAATTCAGTTCAATAGTAGCAGTGCACTTCTTTCCAAAGTGTGAGTGACCTGCTTTGAGGCTTTGAAGAGGCAAGAG
>NW_008665699.1:0-489 GCF_000695815.1 Acanthisitta chloris
ATGGCCAAAGTGCAGGACCCGGCAGATGGAGTTTTTTCTCCAAGTGAATCCTGGAATACTGGGATATCACAGAATCACACAACTATAAGGTTGGAATGGACCTTACAGATCGTCCAGTCCCAACCCCCCCCCACCATGGGTAGAGATACCCCCTCACTAGACCGCCCCATCCAGCCTGGCTTTGAACACTGCCAGGATTGGGCCAGCCACCACGTCCCTGGACAACCTGTTCCAGAGTCTCACCACCCTTACAGTAAAAAACTTTTTTCTAATATCTAATGTAAACCTCCCCTCCTTCAATTTGAACGATTGTCCTATCATTGCAGTTCCTAATTAAAGAGCAACTCTCTGGCTCCCTTGTAGTTCCTCTTCATCCCCTAATGTTGTAGCTGGAGCCTCAGTGCAGCCCATTCCCTTCCCATTCATGCCCAGGAGTTGCTGTTCCCCCTGGCATTCAGCAGTGGGGGTGTCGTGGTTTAACCCCAGCCA
>NW_008665700.1:0-1158 GCF_000695815.1 Acanthisitta chloris
TACTTTAACTGAAGCAATGTTGAAAAATCCCCAAAACTGTAAAAACTCATACTATGAGAAGGGACACAAGATTTCTACTTAACAATCAAGATTGATATTTAATGTCTGCCTGTAGAACATCTACTACTTTTATCTGAAGTGAAACATTTGTCCTCATTTAGGAATGAAATCATAAGGAACACAACAACCTAACAGCAAAATGAAAGAGTCTCTAATCCACGTGAACTGTTCAAAAACTAACCACATCATAAAATAGCTCTGAGTAGTTTTAAAGATGTAATGATTTTTCTCCTTAATTTAAGAATGCTTTGAAACACCAACAGAGAGGGAATTTCTCACAGTCCCACCTAGCAGGCTATGTCAGCTTCCAGAAACTACTGCTCTTGCAGGTCAGAGAAGAACTGGTATTTCCCCTAACCCTTCCTCCAGTGTTAATTATGCAGGACATTCTCTCATTACAGGAGCTGCAAAGACTAATTTTGAAATTCCCAACATCTGTTGCTTAGAAGTACCAAAATTCCCTGTTACATCCAAAATATCTTCTCCATATTTACAGTTAGACTATGCCACGAGACTTGCAAATAAAACATAGGATCATAGAATCATCAGGGCTGGAGGAGACCTCTAAGATCAACAAGTCCAACCATTAACCTGGCACTGCTGGAACCCCTAAACCACATCCTCCAGCACCAGATCCAGACACTTCTTAAACATCTCCAGGGATGGTGGCTCCACCCCCTCCATGGGAAATATTCCAGTGCCTGAGCACCCTAACAGGGAAAACATTTCCCCTAACATCTAATCTGACTCTGCTCTGTCTCAGCTCAAGGCCATTCCCTCTGGTCCTCTCCCTGCAGCCAAGGCAGGACAGACATCCCACACCTCTCTCCAATCCCTGTCAGGGAGTTGGAGAGAGCCATGAGGTCACCCCTGAGCCTCTTCTCCAGGCTAACCAACCCCAACTCCCTCAGCCCTTGCCCATGTGCTCTAGCCCTTTGCTGCCCTCGTTGCCCATGGCTGGACTCACTCCAGTGCCTCAATGGCCTTTTTGCAGTGAATGCCCAAAGCTGAGCACAGCACTGAGCTGGGACCTCCCCAGTGCCCAGTCCAGGGGGATGAGCACTGCCCCACTATGTCCAAATGGAACACGTAAGCAGA
>NW_008665701.1:0-651 GCF_000695815.1 Acanthisitta chloris
GGGTTAGGTTGGATATTAGGAAGAGATTTTTTTATGGAGAGAGTGATCTTGGCATTGGAATGGGCTGCCCGGGGAGGTGGTTGATTCACCATCCCTGGATGTTTTCAAGATGAGACTGGATGTGGCACTTAGTGCCATGGTCTAGTAACGGAGGTAGGGTTAGACTTGATGATCTTTGAGGTTGATTCTATGATTATATTGATTAGCCCAAGTCAAGTCTTTTTTTTTGCCTGTGATGGTAATTACTGAGTGATCCCCTGTCCTTATCTTGACCCAGAAGCCTTTTGTCATATTTTTTCTCTTCTCCTGTTCACTTGAGGAGGGTGAGTGATAGAGTGGCTTGTTGGGCACCTGGTGTCTAGCCAAGGTAAACCCACTGCAATGTCTGAATAATTTAGGTAAGTAATCCACTTCAGGCATGAACGGATTAAACAGCTTTCTAGAATGCTTACTAGTCTAAATATTACCAGTATAAAGTTGACTTAAAAGATGTTTCGCTAAGAGCTGGATCCAACTCTGCATGAGCAGACTGCTAACTGATCAAATGCTACCTAGGCATAGAAATTTCTTACCTCTGTTGTATCTCAGGCTCATTTTTTTGGGTTCTGTTTTTCTCTTACTATACTTTAAACCTTTTCATTTAGGGACTTG
>NW_008665702.1:0-778 GCF_000695815.1 Acanthisitta chloris
TTTGGGGGTCCCAGTAGATTTTTGAGGATCCCAGTAGATTTTTGGGGATCCCCAGTAAGTTTTTGGGGGTCCAAGCAGATTTTTGGGGCTCCCAATAAGATTTTGGGGGTCCCAGCAGATTTTTGGGGTTCCCAGTAAGTTTTTTGGGGGTCCCAGTAGATTTTTGGGGGGTCCCAGTAGATTTTTGGGGGGTCCCAGTAGATTTTTGGGGGGTCCCAGTAGATTTTTGGGGGGTCCCAGTAGATTTTTGGGGGGTCCCAGTAGATTTTTGGGGGGTCCCAGTAGATTTTTGGGGGGTCCCAGTAGATTTTTGGGGGGTCCCAGTAGATTTTTGGGGGGTCCCAGTAGATTTTTGGGGGGTCCCAGTAGATTTTTGGGGGGTCCCAGTAGATTTTTGGGGGGTCCCAGTAGATTTTTGGGGGGTCCCAGTAGATTTTTGGGGGGTCCCAGTAGATTTTTGGGGGGTCCCAGTAGATTTTTGGGGGGTCCCAGTAGATTTTTGGGGGGTCCCAGTAGATTTTTGGGGGGTCCCAGTAGATTTTTGGGGGGTCCCAGTAGATTTTTGGGGGGTCCCAGTAGATTTTTGGGGGGTCCCAGTAGATTTTTGGGGGGTCCCTTTTTTGGGGGTTCCAGTAACTGTTTTGGAGGTCCCAGTAAGTTTTTTGGGTGCCCCAGTAGATTTTAGTTGATCCCAGTAGTTTTTTTGGGGGTCCCAGTAAATTTTTTGGGGCTCCCAGTAGGTTTTTTGGGGATCCCAATATGATTTTTGGGGTTCCCC
>NW_008665703.1:0-3826 GCF_000695815.1 Acanthisitta chloris
TGTCCCCCCCGCAGAGGTACGAGAGGAGAGGCGCTGCGGATGGGAAGGGCAGCCGCTCTGTGCTGTCCGTGCCGCCCTTCGCCAAGGAGCTGCACCTCGACATCGTCTGCTCGCCTGCCTACAGCGCCCGGGGGGACTACGACCGCGTGCTGTACAGGCACTTCGAGACACCCCGGTGAGCCGTGCAGGGAGTTAATCTGCTCGATGCGCCTTCGCTGCGTGTGTGTGGCACCCGGGTCCGACGTGCGTTGTCAACACCTTTAGAGCAGATGCTCTGTAATTTTATAATATTCACCTGCACTGCCTTCTTACGAGCGTGTTCCGCTTGGACATGGCACATACTGTCCTGTCCTTCGGAAGGCATCTTCAATCTTTCCTTAGGATGTGCCATCCAGTGCCGATGGCTCCTAAGTGCTGCCCATGAACCTCCATTCTGAGCCGTGTTTGTAATCCCAGTTTTCAGTTTTGAATGATGTTGAGTAGTCAGGTAACTGGATGTGTTGCCATATTCTCTTAAGACACCTGTCCCTGAGCCTTCTTTGTTTTGGGTCTTGGAATTACAGCCAGCTGTTCCACGGATAAGGAGGGTATTTTGCGTGGATGAACTGCTCTTTAATGGCATTCATTTTCTATACCATTCCCAGAAGGCTTCCCTTAGTAGTCTGGGCATGCTGGTTCTCGTCCTGTGTGTGTCAAATCTTTCAGTGGCTGTTGATAGTTTTATTTACAGGTAAGGAGTGGGTCAGTATGAATAGTTACATTCTTTTCTGACAAAACACACGTGATACAGGGCAAGGAGGACACACAACCAGAAGGACTTACACTCTTTTCACTAGTGAAGCTCTCTTCTTTTTTCGTAGGCTGGTCCAGGAGGGAGACATCCTGTGTGTTCCAACATTTGGAAATGCCGAGTTCATAGAAGTAAATGCAGACAAGTTCCTAAGGTAGGTGGCAATGAACTGTGGCTCTGTTACATGGGTACTGGAAAAGACACTTTTCCACTATTGACTCTCTTGAAACAAGACAGTTTATTCCATTCTAATCTGTCCCTGGAGTTTAGTGTTTAGCTGTCTCTTAATTTAGAGAAGAGAGGGAATTGTTTTTGTTGGATTATGGAGGGCTGCAGCTAAGAAGGAGGCCTCTGTTACATCACTTGAATAGTCATGAAGGGAAAAAAAGAGGTAGAGAAACTGATGGGGGAAAAAGAATGAAGAGGAAGGAATGGCCTGAGGACAGTCAGCGCCACATAAAGAAAGCAAAGTGGAAGCTGGGCTTGTCAGCTTATGATACTTGTGGGCTCTGGGCAAGAGTATTTCTGCTTGCCTGTCCTTTTCAGCTGTCTTTTTGCTGACAACTGTATTGTTCCTGTCTTCAAGATCTTGACTTGGCAAATTAGACTGCTTGTTTTTTCCCTTAGGTGGCCAGAGCTTTATTTCAAAGTGAAGAAGATTGTAGGCATGGTGGAAGGCGAGCAGTCTGAGGGTTACCTGGTGGACACCCAGAACACCTCTCTCTATCTGGTAAGATATCAGTGGAGACCAAGGAGGGTGTACATGAGATCTGAGGTTGTACCTGTGGAGGCTTGTGTCTTCTGCCAATGGAAAATGGCATTCTAAGACAGACTTTATCACACTTGGTACCTGTCTTTTCTCAGGTGGTTTTCCAAAGAGTGTTATTTTTCCTTCCTCACAGGTGGGTTCAACAAACAGCGCTGTCCCATCTGCCCCAGCCTATAACAGCCATGAGTTCTGGAGCTGTTTGTCTCCTGATGGACTTTCTGATGTTGTGAAGCAGCTCTGTGATGCTCTTCGGCCACACCTAAACAGTCGGTGAGTTAGAATTCCTTCTAGCAAACCCTGGAAGAGCTGGGCTCCTGCTCACTGTTCACTGGGAGAACTCCCTCTCTTTCACAGGACAGATGCACTGAGCAGTGTTGGCAGTGTTCTCCTCTCAGGGCCAAGCAGCAGTGGGAAACTGATGGCTGTCAGAGCTGTTTGTAGCTGCCTCAACCTCCACATGTTCAAGGTAAATTCTTCCTGTGGTTACTTGGTTGGTGGATTTACAACATACATTTACAACATCCAGCATTCCTCTGGAGTCCACCCTCCAGTGCTCCAGAATCAGTAATTTAGAGATTTCTTTGTCCAGGATGTGCATTTGTGCCTTTCTTCACTGACTGTTGCTATTATTGGTGTCAGGTTGATGTACTTTACAAGTACTGCCATATGCAATTTTGTTTCAGCAGACTAGTGTTCTGTCATTTGACAGGGCCTTGAGTTGACATTATACCCCAGAGGGTGGCAGGAACTAAAACATGCTGAGAAAAATTGGAGAGGTGATGAGGGCAGGAATTGTAGTGGCACTGGGTGTTTGTCTTCAATTGTCCCTGCATAGGCTGGGCAAAAGGCATGTTGGAAAGTGAAGCACAGATGATACTGAAATCTTCTTTATCTGGGTGGAAGGCTAGAAAAGAAAAGCAGCCCTTGGTTTTGATGTCAGCATGTGTGCCAGACCTGGTTCAAAATCTCTCAGCCTGTAGAAGAGCTTCCCTGTAACTATGTTCGCATTCACCACCACCACCATTGCCAGGAGTAAAAAAAGCCCCCAAATCTTCCATAGCAGGACTTAGGTTCTGAAAGGGGAACAGCATCAAAATGGGGTTTCTTTAGGAAGAAACAATCAGCCAATATAAAGAAGTGTCACACCTGCTGTGGAGGTGACACTGTGCCACAACATAAGGCCACTGCATAGATCATGTTGGGATGGCTGTGAGTAAAGTGAATAAAAGATAAAACAGATTAAAAGCTTCTTCAAGAGGCACAAACCTGTAGCAGGTTAGATTGAAGGATTGAATTAGCACACTCTGGGATGACTTTGCTACTTGTGAAAAATCCATGTAGTTTTTGCAACAAGAAGTAAACCTGTAAACCTTCAGAAAGTTACTTGAAGGTGTTATCAAGAATGTGGGGAAGGTAACTTGACCAACACAGGGGTTTTGAAAAGACTCCTTGGAAAACTGAATAGTGGTGGGATCTACGTGAAGGTCTTGACATGGATAAAGTGCTGGATAAGGTTGGGAATGGGATGGGAATATTTCGTGAGTCTTCACGATCAAAAGCAGAGCTCTGCAGGCATCTGCACTGGGAGCTCAGAAACGACCTGGGAAAGGGGGTGAATGGTGTTGTGATGGTTTGTTGATAACTAAGTTATTAAGGGTAAGAGAAAGGGAAGACAGACTGTCCTTGGACTGGAGGACAGTTTTAATGAGTCAAAGTGACTCAGCAGTGAAGTGGCAGGTAAAATTCACTGTAGTTAGTTTTGCATAGAAAATAATAGATTTCAAATCGTCACCAGTCAGTATAAAGAATTTGCTTTTATGTCAGTGGCTTCATGAAAACTTGGGCTCTGTTCTCAATATATGTCAAAAATCAGATCACATTTTAGGAAACAAACTCAAGAGTAGGTGCTGTTGCTGTGCAGAGTCAAGTCTTGCCACAGCTTGAGTATCATGCGTGGTTCTGGTCTCCCCATCACAAAAGCATAATACTGAACTGGAAAAATTCAGAGAAGGATACTGGGGAAGATCAGGGGTCTAGACCAGTTTCTGTGTGGTGAAAAGCTGAATAGGCTCTTCACCTTGAAAAATATAGAATTGAGGGAGAGTTTGATAGAGCTTTTACAAGATCTTTTTGAAAGATTTTTTTTACAAGGTTTTGAGTGGTCAACAGAGTGGAAGGTGTTTACTTTTCTCTGTGCCAGCATGAGGCCTGGGGCTGTCAAGTGAAGCGAGCTGGGAGCAGACAAGCTAAAGGTTCTTTGTGTAGGG
>NW_008665703.1:3837-16584 GCF_000695815.1 Acanthisitta chloris
GAGAAATCTGAAGTGACATCTGACTGTGAAAATCCCTTCTGGTGGCAATGGTAGGTGCCGGGAAAAATACTGCAGTGAGAGGATTATATGCACTTACCCCGATCTTACTCTTTCTTAAGCAGCCCCTTGTGGTGATGCTTGGAGACAAAATAGTGGGTTCAATGGACTCTTGGTCTGAACCAGTACTGCCCTTCCCATGTTCTTACAGCTGTGGCACATCTGACTGTGAAAATCCCTTCTGGTGGCAATGGTAGGTGCCGGGAAAAATACTGCAGTGAGAGGATTATATGCACTTACCCCGATCTTACTCTTTCTTAAGCAGCCCCTTGTGGTGATGCTTGGAGACAAAATAGTGGGTTCAATGGACTCTTGGTCTGAACCAGTACTGCCCTTCCCATGTTCTTACAGCTGTGGCTGTAGTGCATAAGCTTCACAGCTGAAATGAGGTCCAGACTCTGCCCAGCACTGGAGGTTTTGAGAACCAAGGCAGTCTTCACTGACTTGTTAAAAATACTGTTTTCCTTCTGCACACCTCTTTTGTTTACTGACAGTCTGGTAGTATCCTGTAAATGGTTTAGTTTCCTTAAATCTGTGGAGTTATGTTTGCAAAGGTGAGAGGATTGGGAGTCCCATGGTGACTTTTCTAGAAGAGTTTCTGAAACTGAAAGGACATCAAAGAAGAAGAGAAAAGGAAAGAACAGAGCTGGAAGGTTCCATTTCTTTGTGGAAGAGAATCATAGGCTTGCTCCTTTTTTGTGGGTATTTTTGGAGTAAACTCATAGAAAACAAGCTAAACACTTCGGATTTCTGGGGTTTTTTTCTTCTATTTAGAAGCTAGGTCCTGTTAAGTTGACATTGCTCTCTTTTCCTGTTCTTTTCTATCCAAGTAAAGCTATAACAGTGGGTTGGTGGAGGAGGTGGATATAGTCTTGGCCTGCTGCTGTGCAGCTCATGTGGACATGGTCCTTAGTGGTGCTGAACAGATGTGCCATATCTTTTGGGATCCAGTACAAGGTTGCAGGGTTTTTGCACAGTATCTTCAGATCACGTGTAGGATGTGTTTGGGAGCACTCTGTCACTGCCATATCCTGACAGGTGGCCTCGGGTTCTAGTGGGATGTGTGTGCAAGGCTAGAGGTTTTGGCCTTGTGTACTGCTTTTAATGAGTAACGCACTTAGTATTGAAGCCAGAGGTATTTGCTGTCCATCATACTCTCCTGTCCCGGCTTTTACGCTTTTCCCTCTCTCCCTCACTTTGCAATGCTCATGTTACCATTCCACCTGCTCTTCCCTTTCTCTGTTTTGTCTACTCTCCTACCAGGATAGTAATTCTTACACATCTCCACCACTGGATGATCAGCAGTTTTTTGTCCTTTCTCTCTGCCTTTCTGTACTTGCATACAGATACTGCTGCCGTTAGGCCTGCCACAACCTTAACTCCTGGTTTTCTTTCTATAGTACATGTAGTACGGGAGTTCCCCTGCTCTGTGTCCCTGTTCTTCCCTTTATGTCAGCTCTTGAGGTGTTCTCCTTGCTACAGGCTACTCTTTCTGAGGATGAGGCCCAGGGAATCACAGAGATGTTTTGGTTCTCCCTGCACAACCTTGCAGCACCAGGAGGCAGCACTGCCTGATTCCAGCAGCATTCAGGCTGTTGTTCAAGGCTCACCAGTCACCTCTCCCCTTGGATGACTTCATCAAGTGTTTGCTTTGTAAACAGTGTCTGGGCCTCTAGCCACCTATAACTTCCCTCCACACACACCCCTTGCCTTCTACCTTCCTCTTGCACTTTGAGCCTATTGCAGCACTGGTTGAACAGTTTCCTGAGACGTCTCCTCCACTCTTTGCACTGGTTCTTCATGACATCTTGTTCTCCTTGTCTTCTACAGCTCTCCCATCCCTTCCAGCTTAGATTGCTGAGCTGTGACATCCACTATATCAATTTCTCTGGTCCCTTTGCTTCACCTTTTTCAGATAAGACCCTCCTCCCCCCTTGCCTCCTGCAGAGAAACAAGAAACAGCCATGCCAGAGAGTCCTGAATGTGTTTATTTTGAATGACCAGAACGTGTCTCTGGGAAGTGTCCAGTTAGATGTGAATTGCCCATGCAAAGCTCTGTGGAAGTGGACATTGTCCTGTTCACAACACCAGCTGTATATGTTGCAACTGCTGCAGACTGTGTTGTGTGGTCTGTCTCACAGGTCGATTGTGTTAGTTTGTGCAGTGACACCAGTGCAGCCACAGAGGAGAAAGTACAGATGGCCTTTGCCCAGGCCCAGCAGTACCATCCATGTGTGCTCCTTCTGAAGGACATCGAGGTGCTTGGCAGGGACCGGGACAGGCTAGGAGAGGATGCCAGGGTTATTGCTACTCTGAGACAGCTGCTCCTGGACAGAGACCTGGCACGGAGGTATTTACCCTGCACATTTGCTGTGGGCATCTGAGGTAATTGTTTGCTTCTGCCATTCCTAGGGCAGCGGTCACTGTTACATCAAGGTAACTGATGGCCAACATACCCTGTTATATTTTTAATCCATTGGAGTCTCTCCCAGACTTGTTTTGTTTACTTCAGAGGGCCCTTGTTCTTCCAGCTTAGTGTCAGAGGTAATCAGGAAGCTTTATAGTCTGAAGCTGATTCCTGAGTTGTTCAGATGAGCAAACCATGTATGTTTGCTGTGAGACATGCCAAGGGTCTCAGGGAATGGGAGCTCCCACAATGGAGCTGGATCCCAGGAGGATCTTGAGGCTGATGACATGTAGCAGGGTGGGAGACATCAAGTGAAGAAATAAGATGTGACTTGAAGGCCCTTGACTTAGAGACAGAGCTCACAAAGTAATTCAAGGGCAAGCCAAAGGAGACTGGCTGCAAGACGCCTTGGCCAGTGTGTGCGTCTTTCTTGGAGAAAGGCCTAGCCATTGGAGAGTGAGCTGGCATATGTGATGGCAGTGTAAGCAGGAAGCTGCAACAGAGCTGAGACCATGCACTGCCTCCCTTTTCTCAACAGCCACCCTGTCCTGGTGATTGGCACAACCTGCAAGCCCCAGGATATTCCTACAGATGTGCAGACTGCTTTCCTTCATGAGGTGAAAATTGAAGCCCCCTCAGAAGAGCAGAGGAAGTCAATGCTGAGCTTGCTGACTGCCAGTCTGCCTCTGGGCAAAGAAGTGAGCCTATCCAAGCTGGCCCGCAGGACTGCCGTGAGTGAAACCACAGCAGCATGTGAAGCTGGGCAGGCTAGGAGTGCTGGGCCAATCTCTCCTACCTCGCTTTGGAGAAAGGGGACAACTCCCAGAGCCCAGTCATCTTCTACAGTGGTTAACCCTGGTCCTCAGACATCAGCTTTAAGTGACTCCACACCTTTTGCAGAGATGTTGGCTGATGTTCAAGACAGAGCTAATAACAAAAAAAAGAAGCTAAAGCCTTTAACCAGAGCACAGAAGTTCAAAGAACAGCTCTGCTAAGAATTTTTTCCCATATACCTTCTATGGCCTAGCTGGAGCTGTGGTGAGGGACTGAACTGATGCTCTTTGTTTCCACATTCACAGGGTTTTGTTCTGGGAGATTTCTGTGCCTTGTTGTCCCACACCAGCCGGGCTGCTTGTACCCGCATCCAGGCCTTGAGGTAGCACAGGCAACAGGGGAGGAGGCAGGGGAGGGCAGGGACTGCAGGCAGCCTGATAATGCCAGCAGAGCCCGAGTCCTTCCCTTTTCCTTCCTCACTAGTTTTCCAGGCGGACTGAGCGAAGAAGTGGAGAGAGATTTTTGCACCGCTGGATTCCCAGTGCTTGAGGAGGATTTTAACATTGCACTGAATGAGCTGCACGACGCACATTCGCAGGCAGTGGGAGCCCCAAAGGTAAGGGATGCTGGGGCACAGGAAGAGAGATTGGTTCTGCAGAGCTGTATGGCTCAAGATGCCTGTCACAAACCTTGCGGGGCTGTGCTCTGACACATCTCTGCTCTGTCCTTGCATATATTTCCCCAGCTTTGAGTGGGAAACAGTCCCTTGTGGGGTGTCCTCCACTAGTGCTTTTCATCCTCATGGCTTTGAGTGTGACAGAGAAGCCCTTGCCACGCTAATTGGAGACCGCTCAGTTGGCTAGTGCTGCAGGGGTGCCAGCTGTGCAGCTTAGCCTTTTGAGAGGCAAAGGCAGCTGCTGGCTGGCTGCCCCACTGAGGGCCAGCCACCTGGCCATCAGAAACAGAGAGGCTGCAGCACAGGCTGGTGAAGGAGTTTCCTCACATATGTGAGAAGCCCTAGATTTGGATGCTGCTCGAGCTGCCATGGGCTTTTCTGACAGCCAGGCAGTTTGAAGAGCTTGGGGGTTCTTCAGGAAACACAGAGAGTCCAAGAAAACCAGCAGTCAGCTTCTTGGGAAGCTTCTAACAGCTCAGCACCCAGGGAAACAGCACTTAAGGTGACTGTTCCTGTTGGGTAATGTGGACCAAACAGTGATCAGAACCACTTTTCCACAGCCTTGAGTGCAAAAAACTGACCTCAGCGCAGAACAGAAAACTTTGGCCTTGGAGCAATTATTCTGGCATCTTCCCTAGCTTCCCACTTGCAGTCCTGCCCTAGCAAGATGACACCTTGCTGGTGTCATCATCCAGGAGCTATTCCAGCACTTAATTCATTCATAATTTTACCAGAAGCTGAAGTGAACTCTGCTTTGAGGCGTTTGCCAAGTTTGCTGTACGACAAATAACCACAGAGCATGCTCAGCACTGAGCTCTGTGAGTGGGAGCTAATTTTGTTTGCATTTTACATTCCTTTATCGATTTCTTAATAACTGGTTGTGGTTCAGAAAGTGCATTAGCAGACCTGGATACTCTGAGCATACATAGCTTTCAGTTCCCTGCATGCATTTTCTGGTTAGTCACACATTTGTTTGCACTTCCAGCTTGAGTCTCCTAGAGTGAACTAATTCCAAACCTCATGTTGCTAGCAGTGTCTGCAACGTGTCCTAGATTTACAATGTGCTCCCCTGAAAGCAACCTTGCTGCAGTTTTCCAGCTCCTGTGCTGATGTCTGTAGAGCTTTTTCTATCAGTGTAAGCAAGAGTGCAGGGGACAGGGCAGCTCTTCCATTCATCAGCACAGCAGAAAGAGGGGCCTGTGACTTTTTGCTTTCAAAGGTGGTTTTTTTTCTGGAGATCCTTGTCGGACCTGATTTTCCTGGTTGACTTGCTGGACAGCCAGAGAAATAGAATGAGCTAACATCATCTCAAGTAGTGAAGGAACGAGATCCAAATTGGCTGAGGGGGAAAGAATTTTTCCCTAGCCTACTTTAAATCTCCTCATTTGTGCTGGCACCTGTTCCCCAGCCAGCCAGCAACTGGGGGGAAGTATGCTGGGGCTTTGCTTTCTCTGCATGGTCCCAGACAAGTTGCTCTGACTGTGAGGAGAATGTGTCATGCAGACTCTGGCATTCCAGCTATTTCTAAAGCTGTGAGTGGAGCAGCAGCAGGATTGTTTTGCTCAGCACAAAATAACCAGAGTGGCAAGGCTCACCTGTCTCAGGTTTGCTGTCTTTACTCTATTCACTGTGACTCCTTGTGTGTTTGCAGCTGACCCCATCCCTATCTAGTTCTTGTAAGCATACATGGACTTGGTTCCTGCATCCCCCCTTTCAAAAGCAGCAAGTGTTCTGTAGAGTGTCCTCCTTGATGTCTGTCTCTTGCATCCTCCTTCACATCACAGAGCCCAAGTTCTGTCTCTCTGCAGAGTGTGAAGCCCTTGGACAGTCTCACTGCCCTGGGGGACAAGGTGCCCTGAACACAAGTAGCTCATAATTGCTAGGTCTGGTCCAGGTTTCTTTCTGGTTTTATTTTTGGTTCTTTCTTATTTTTACATTCCTGCATGTATCCCAAGGGCTGTCTGCAGCAGGACTCCCACCGCAAAGCTGCAGGCAGCCTGGCAGATGGGGTGTTTTTGCTGGCAGATGATATCAGGTGCAATGGAGGATTAGAGATGAGGTGCACTCTGTGAGCACAGCATGCCTGGGAACGTGTGCAGTTTGTCTTCCCCATTGCAAAGCTCAGAAGAGGGGAAATGTGAATGCTGGATACTGGAGCAAGAGCTGCCTAGGCATGCTTGTGGCTCAGGAAGAAATGCTGACAAGGATTCTCCCCCTTTTGGCAGATCCCCTGTGTGTCCTGGCAGGATGTTGGTGGGCTGCAGGAGGTGAAGAAGGAGATCCTGGACACTATCCAGTTGCCTCTGGAGCACCCAGAGCTGCTGTCACTGGGTCTGTGCCGCTCTGGTCTGCTGCTGTACGGGCCTCCAGGGACAGGGAAGACCTTGCTGGCAAAAGCTGTGGCAACAACCTGTGCCATGACATTCCTTAGGTGAAGAGTGGGGATGTCACACAATGGGTCTGACTTCCTCCTGGCAAGGGATGAGCATCCTCTAACTGGCTCCCTCTTCTCCCTGTCCCACAGTGTGAAAGGGCCAGAGCTCATCAACATGTATGTTGGGCAAAGCGAGGAGAATGTGCGCAATGGTGAGGATATGTATCCTGCTCCTGCACATGGGAAGATGGGGCTTTTCCATAGTGCTGGAGGGAGGGAGGTAGTGCTTAAGTCCCTCTTCCCAACTCCCACCTACAGCTTTCAGCCAGGGCATGAACCCAGCTGTCTCCTACACCCAGTCCATTCCCTGCCTCGCTGCAGCTTCCCCTCCTGCTCTTGTTTCTCCTGTTGCCCTTATCCCTGGTGTTACCCATGGGACAGCAGTCCCTCAGACGCAGCTGAGCCTCAGGGCCCATCATGCTGGATGCTGCCTGTTCCCACCCTGCTGAGCCCCTCAGGCAGGAGCAGTTGCTGTTGGCAATACAGTGGGCAACTGGTTTCCATCCACAGCTCTTCCCTTCTGGGGATGTAGTTGGTCCTGTTGCTGTTGACTGTTCTTCCAGGTCTTTTTCAATTTTTGTGCTGTCTCTTCCCAGTGTTTGTGAGAGCCAGGGCAGCTGCTCCCTGTATTATCTTCTTTGATGAATTGGATTCCTTGGCCCCCAGTCGTGGGCGAAGTGGAGATTCAGGGGGTGTCATGGACAGGTGAGGAGAGCAGCATACCTACCTCAGCTGTTGTTGATGCATAAGATTGCCCTGCAAGGCAGAGTCTATCACAATTCTCTTTCTTTTCCCCCTCCCTGCTCCCTTTAGCTCATCTGCATGGCCTATATCCTCTCTCTGAACATTAGTACTCCTGTTTGCATTGCCGCAGGTTCCCAATTGCCCAAGCTTGTTGTGCAAACATTTGGTTAAGACAGTCTCCTTCATCTGCTTCTGTGGCTGCCAAGTGCTCCCTTTGGCCTCTTCAAGGTCAAACTTCACACCTTTCTCCTCCTATTAGCTGCTGTTTTCCTGTGGTGGGAAACCTTTCAGCTGCTTTTGGTAGAGGCAAAGTATGTACAGCTTAGAGATATCCAGAAAAAGGGTTATTTCCCCCAGGCCTCTTCTGCTGAGCAGGTAGTCCCCATCCAGACTTCCTCTTCATCCATGAGGGATTCAGCAGTTTTCCAGTAACATCATGTGCTCCTGGCATCCAGCTTCACACACACAAACCACCAGCTCTGGAATGGACTGGGTATGGTGCCCATTGATTGCCTCAGGCAATCCCAGAACCTGGTGGAGATATCCCTGTGCCAGGAGGCCTGGGATACTCTGCAGCACTGAAGTACTGTGCTAGCCAGACAAGCGTAAGCCCTGTGGCTGTTGAACCAGATCTGCAGCATGTGGTGTTCAGCAACCTGAGGACTAGAAGTATTTAAGGCCAGGTTGGACAGGGCCCTGAGCAGCCTGGTGTAGTGCAAGATGCCCTTGCCCATGGTGAGGGGGTTGGAACTAGCTGATCTTTAAGGTCCCTTCCACCCCAACCCATGCTATGATCTTATGACTGGCAACATGCCTGGCTTGCCAGGGTGTCCCCAGCATGGACTGACAGGGCAATCTCACAGCTTGACTTGCTGAGCAGTACCACATAGAGAAAAGAGCTAGGACTGACCAGCACATATCAGTGGTGAACTTCAGCAACAGGCATGCATGCCTGCCTATGTTTGGTCGGTGTTGCCAGTGTCTGATAGCAAGTGTAAGCATGTGTGGCCATCCTGAAAGTGTTCAGAGCGAAGCACAAGTCTGAAGGACTGTCTGGGTACCAGAGCTTTGGACTTGCTGTGCAGTGAGCACACATGTTCACTGACTGCACTGATGGAGAAGTCTGGATGGCTGTGTCAAGGCTATTCAGGCAAGTGAATAGGAAATGAAGTCCATGACATGGACCTGCCAGTGGCCTTGCTAATTCCTCTTTTCATTGGTGGCTGAGGGAGAGAGGGGGTAACTCTCCAAGGCCTCATTGTAAGTATCCTGTCTTGCTCCCTGCAGAGTTGTCTCACAGCTCTTGGCAGAGCTTGATGGCCTTCACTCCACTAGAGAGGTGTTTGTCATTGGAGCCACGAACAGGCCTGACCTCGTGGACCCAGCTCTGCTCCGGCCAGGCAGGTATGTCCCATTGTACCTGGCCTCACTCCAAGGTACTTCCCCAGAGCTGCTTGGGCAATGATGAGCTGGACTGTCTCCACCAAGTTCCCTCCATAGAAACTCCTCCTAAAGTCCCCTGGCCCTGGCTCATGGGGGAAAATAGGAAGCCAGGAGGCCAGTGCCTGTGGCTGTAACAGCAGCACAAGATACCACAGCTTGTTACTCCCACCATTCTGGTTACTGCCCCAGCAGCACAGCAGGGCAATAAAGGACCTGCTGTGGCACTGAACTGGTGGGAGGAATTGGTCCCCCAGGGCCTGTTCTGCAGAGCTGCTCCCCAGCCGGTCCTCATGCCTGCAGCTTGCCTGTCCTGAGGCAGGACTTTGTTCTTGTTGGACCCTACATGGTTCCTGTCAGCCCATTTCTCCAGCCTGCCTCTGCCCCTCTGAAGAGCAGCCCTGCCCTCCAGCACACTGAGTGCTTCCCCCAGGCTTTCTATCATCCACGAACCAAAAGGAGCTGTCCCAGGGCCATCCTTCAGTTCCTGGTGCACAGGGCTGAGCACCAAAGGCAGGTTTGCCTTGACCTGTTCTTGACTGTCTGCTCTCTGCTGACAGGTTTGACAAGCTGGTCTGTGTGGGCATAAATGAAGACCGGGAGTCACAGCTGCAAGTGCTGAGCACCGTCACCAGAAAGTGAGTGACTCTCTTCCTTCCACCACCCACTGATGGGTCACAGCCTTCCTGGGGTTGATACTTAGCATGCTCCAGGTTGGCTTCATGTCTGAGGCCTGGGGAGCACCTGAGGTCAGTCACCCACAGCCAGCAGGTAGCGGAAGAGGATGGAGCAACTTCCAGAAGCAGAAATAGGACTGGTTTTCCTACAAGATGGGAACAGCTCAGCCTGGCTGTCCCAAGCGGAGGGGTTGGTGGAGTTTTCCAGTCGCCATGACCATGTGCTCTTGAGGACCTCAGCCAAATGGTGCAAGGAGACTGCAGTGCAGCTGCATGACAGGAAGCTCCCATTTGCATCCTGCAAGAGTTCCCCTGCTGTTTGCCAGTCCAAGGGTGAAGGAAGCTCTGTTCATCTCACTGCCTCTGTGATGCTCAGGGCTGTGCTGCATGTGCCTTTCCAATCACTGGGTGTGTGGGATCACCAAGCAGCAGGGTTTGGCTGCTTTCCCAGCTGCTCTGAGCTCCTGAGAGCATCTCTGGAGGGAGAAAAGCAAGTCTGGCAATTCAGGTGCAGAGGTACCACTCACCAGAGCTGGATCAGTGGGTGACTGCCTCTGCGGGGATAGCTGTGATTGCTGCTGCCTGTAATGATAAGTTAGCAGGAGAGGCGAGAGTGTGGGCTGGCTGCGAGCACTTGTCACACCATGTGGCTTGACAGCCATGCCCTCCAGCAGTGTGCTGGCTGTGCTGAAGGAGGCTCGCTGTCTGCAGCATGGCTCTGATGGGATGGTTTGATATTACAGTGGTTTGTACTGTCTGTAATTAAACATGTTCTCATCCAGCCCTGGCTATAGGCTGTTCCCGGGCATGTGGAGCATTTAATTTATCTAAGTGAGAAGTCAAACACCAAGTGCATGAACAGATGGTGTTCTTGAGAGTATTCTGCACTATGGCTCCAAGGCTGCTCCCTGCATCCTTTGTGCTTCCTAACAGGAATCTGCAAACAGAGGGGCCCAGAGAGGTTGTGCATGCCCTATCCCTGGAAGTATTCAAGGCTAGGCTGGATGGGGGCTTCGAGCAACCTGGTCTAGTGGAAGTTGTCCCTGCCCATGGCAGGGGGGTTGGAACTAGATGGTCCCTTCCAACCCACACCATGCTGTGCTGTGATGCTGTGATTCAAAGCTGCCTTTGATCCTGCTTAGCAGGAGAGAGGACCTTGCTCCAGGGATATTTCAGAGAGATGACTGTGTTGAAAAACCAATAAACCAAACTCTTTATTTTTGGGGTTTTTTGAGCGTGCAGAGCATAGTCCAGAAGCACTTCACTTAATCACAGATCTTCTGATTCCTCCCTCCCAGACAAACTGGCTGTCGCATCTCTCCTGGTCTGTTTTTTCCTGTGGCTTATACACCTGCATTTTTCTCTCTTGGCAGGTTTAAACTGGATCCTTCTGTGAATCTCACCACCATCCTAGAAAAATGCCCAGCTCAGCTGACAGGAGCAGACATCTATGCCCTGTGCTCAGATGCCATGATGTGTGCTGTCAAACGCAAGGTGGAATGGATTGAGGAGGGTAGGAGCCCTGCCCTTAACTGTCCCACATGTTGGAGCACCCCAGCACAGGGTCAGAGGAGAGAGTTACCGTTGCTGGTAACCAGGCTGAGTGAGAAGAGCCTTGGCAGCTTTGGGATCACACTACGCTGGGCTCTGGGTTACTGGCAGGCAGGCAGTTGCTGCAGATGTGGTCATCTTCACCTCCAGTGCTTAGTGCTTGGCCCCAGGGGGAAGGAGAGAGACATGGTTTTTCCTTGCAGTCTCTGGTGGCTGGAGAGCAGATTGTTGGATCTTGCCAGCTGCCCCTGCGCTTGGCTCTCAGCCTTTTCCTGTTCTTTCTCTCATGCAGGGCTGGATACTGAGAGCTCTGCTCTGATCCTGACCATGGAAGACTTCCTGCAAGCTGCTGCGGCGTTGAAGCCATCAGTCTCTGAGCAAGAGCTGCTCAGGTACAGACTCATCCAGCAGAAGTTTGTGGCCTGCTAATGCTCAGCAGAACTGGGACTGGAGGAGTTATGAGAACAGGCACAAACAGGCACCCATCTGCTCTTCTCTGATGCCTCCTGGGCCCCTTTCTTTTGAGCTGCGGTGGAAATAGTAGCTGTGCAGTTTCCTGAGCCAAAGCCTGGTGGAAGCACTGCTCTGCTCAGCCAGGCAGGTGCTAGGTTCTGTGAGGGTCCCTCATGTCTCAAGCCACACATTGTGACTGCTGGGAACATAAAAGGGTGACTTCCCTGCAGGGCGGAAGCTGAATCCCATGGTTGTGGGCAATGTAGGAATGTCTCCACAGGTGACAGGACGTTGGTGGGAGCTTGAACTGCACCAGGTTTAGCAGCCAAGCACCAGGCTGGAGGCAACTGCTTGTTGGGGTGTCCAGCCAACAAGCCAGTGAGGACTGTTGGCTGGAGGGTAGCAGGACTCAGGACACTGCTGCTCCATGTGGCCTGGACTTCACATGGTCTCTGAATAAACACAGGGTTTTTAGCACTACATATTCACTGCCTGACCTCAAGTTGTTGCTTGCTGATGATGTCTGTAGCCTCAGGAACATCCCTTCAAGCCCCTGGGTGGGCTGGGTACTGTCCTGCAGGTAGAGCTGGAAGCATACCTGTGAACCAAGCTGGGCCCACTCTCATCCTGCCAGAATTGCTGGAGCCCATGGTGGATGAGTAGAGCCTGAGAGAGTAGTGGGGATGTGCTTATCTGGCAGCTGAGCTCCCTCTGCAGAGGGAGCTCAGTTCTTCCTGGAGGTGCTAGGTGGCAGGACATGAGGCAGTGGGAGCAATGGCAGCAAGGGAAATGCCCATCAGATGCTAGGAAAAACTTGTCACATGTTGGGTGAGGGGGAGGGCTTCAGCCTTGGAAATACTTAAACCTTGGCTGTGGCAGCTCCTGTCTGCACTAACTTATGCTGAACACCAGTTAGCCCAGATCCCCTCGAAGTCCTGTCTCATGTCCCTCTGCAGCCTCACAGCTGCTGCTGGCACTGTCGCACATGTCCAGTCTTTACCAAGGATGTCAAATAACTGGCACTTGAGCTACGTGTGGCGGCCAGCTGGTCTGCAGCTGCCATCACCAGGTCCCTGCAGCTGCTGTGGCAGTCCCACGTTCAGCCAGGGGCCCACACACGCCCCAGCCTGAGGACTCCTTGGTGCCAGGCTTTGCACTCATGTTGCATCCCCGGGCCAAGTGTGGCCACCTGTTCCCCACTGAGCTCCTCCCCGAAGGGCAGGTTTCTCAGCAGCTGCTGGCATTCCATGCGTGAAGCCCCAGCTGGCGTGTGCCTGGAGCCCTGTTGCTCTGGCTCCAGCACCTGAGCATGTTCAGGCAGACCTGTCCCTGACGGCACTGCACTGTGCTGCTGGATCTGGGCACATCTTCCCCAGGATGAAAACAACGGAGCTGCAGCCACAGCAAAAGCAGTGGTGATGGGGTTGGGTATCTCTGGGTGGGACTGGGGAATGTCAAGAAAAGGAGTCTGCAGCTGTTTGGGGGGGGTGCATGGGAGAAAACAGGTTGCAGTGCACTCCTTTGAGTAGTGCTG
>NW_008665703.1:16617-18366 GCF_000695815.1 Acanthisitta chloris
GAGGCCGCTCTGCCTCCGCTCCAAGGGGGCCCCCAACCCCCACACCTGAAGCTGGGGACTTGGAGGTGAAGCTCTCTGCCTGAACCCACCCCATCCTTCCCCCAGGCTGAGCACCACCTTCCCCAGAGTCCTGAGAAGGCTGTGGCCATCCTCCTTGCCCCATACCCTGCCCATACACAAACACACGGACCATGATAGCTGGTAGCTCTCAGAAGTGTTCTTAATTAAGGGGAGGGGGCTCCCAGGCAGCTCTCAGCAATGTCCCCAGAGCTGCTTGCAGCTCCCAGCCACCACAGTCCCATCTCTGTGGCCCCCTCAGGCTGTCTTCTTCACGACATGGATGAAGTAGCAAGGCACGTGGGCCTGCCCCGGCGTGTAGGGCTGGAAGTCGCCCAGGACGCTGTGCTGGCACTTTCCCTGGAAGGCACCTTTCAGCAGGGCTGTGAAGGCCTCCAGGCGGTGTGGGTAGTACGAGAGTCGAAACTTGCTGCAAGGAGGTGAGGTAGGAGGACAGTGGGACACTGTGCCAGCCACCCTCCCTGTGCAGGGAGCCACCTAAAAAAAAACTCCGGGTCTGCCCCCGCCTCAGTGGGAGGGACCTGCACCGTGTAGTCCAGGGTCACCATGTGTGCCTTGTTGTTTACCAGCAGCACTGAGGTGGTGATGTCCTTGGTCAAGTCACTCTGGGAGACCGCAGGAGGACATCTGTGTCCTGCAGGGACTCCGTGGTCCCCAGCCTGGGCACAGCCCTGCTGTCTGCCCCGCCTGGCCCCCTTGGGGCTGTGGGGTGGGAGCAGAGGGGATTGGGGTGGGGCACAGTCTGGCTGGCAGCCACCCACCTTGTAGTAGATGTTCTTGCCAGGCGGTGCACAGCCCGTGGCCAGGATGTGATCGTAGTTGCGGTGGTCAATGACCAGGACACCCCCAGGCCGCACCATGCTGGCAATGTTTCTCAGGGCCAGCTTGTGGTCACTCTGGTCCCCTGAGGAGGAAACCATGGTGGCTCCAGGCACTGGCTGTACTGCGTGGCACAGTTCATAGGGCCCCTTCTCACCCATACGCACAACACACCTACACGCATATCTGCCCCTACCATCTCTCCCCCACTCCCACCTCAGCTTGGAGAACCCACAGCCCCACCCATGGTATGAGCTCAGGCACATTTTCAGCCTCACTGGGACAGAGCATGACACGAAGGGAACCCACTATCCCGCTTGTGGCACAAGTCTAGGGTGTGCCTCCAGCCTTGCCAGAGCTGTGACATAGATGTACACAGCTCCATCACCACCATGGAACCCAGTGGGCCCACCCATGTCGCAAACTCTGGCACATTCTCAGCCTCCTTGGAGATGTGCCCTGATACAGCAACTCACTGTCCTGCTAATGACATGAGTTAGTGCACGTTCTCAGCCTGCCACGAGACACTGTGCACATGTGCATAGGTACTCACCCTCCATGCTTCTGCCTCCAACTCACCTTTGAAGTCAGGCAAGTGTGCAAAGGAGTTGCCCAGGCAGATAACTGCATCGAACCCATCCCCTGGCTTCTCCAGATCCTTCTCCAGTGTGAGCCAGTTGGCTTCCTCGATGACTGCAGCACAGGGAGATGGGTTAAGGCAGGGATACCAAACAGCCTCCAGTCTACAACAACCCATCCCAGCATTACCCAGCCCTTCCCTGGTCCCTGCGTGTGCTGGATTCAGTCTGCGGCCAGCAGGCAGGCAAGGACAATGGCTTGGGTTTGTCAAGC
>NW_008665703.1:18389-18811 GCF_000695815.1 Acanthisitta chloris
ACGCCCCTGCCACGGGCAGGTCCCTGCCTGTCCCTGCAGCATAGCCACATGGTCAGTGGCAACCCCAGGTGAGGGGCCTGAGTGCTGCACGGGGCCGGGGACAGAACACGAGAGGGGCTCAGGGCAGGGACTCTGTGCTAGGGTGAGGTGACAGTGTCTGCACGCCCCTCCTGGTCCCCGCGGTCCCGCACCCCATCGGTCGAAAGGCTCCTCCTTGCGTCGTTCCCAGCGCTCCTTCAGCGCGTACTTGAGCATCTTGTCACTGGCGTCGACGCTGGTCACCTGGAAGCCCTCCTCGAGCAGCATGATGGAGTCCACCCTGGGGACACGGCTGTCAGCGGGGCCGGGGCAGCTGAGGGTACCCGGGGGGCTTGGAGGAAGGGGGCACTGAGGATGGCCGAGGGCAGCGAGGCCCAGGGCAG
>NW_008665704.1:0-317 GCF_000695815.1 Acanthisitta chloris
GGTTCTTCCCCCAGAGGTGTTTGGGCACTGAACAGCTCCCAGGGCAGTGGTCACAGCCCCAAGGCTGACAGAGCTCAGGAAGTGTTTGGCCAATGCTCTCAGGCACAGGGTGCATTGTTGGGGTGTCCTGCGCAGGGCAGGACTTGGACTGATGATCCTTGTGGGGTCCCTTCTGGCTCAGGATGACTGTGATTCTGTGACTGCTAACCCACAGCTGAGTGTCTCCCTTCATCCAGCTGTTCTCAGCCTCCTGGCTTTGCTCCATCTGAAGCCCATCTCTCCAATCACACATGCCACAAGTAGCAGGAATACATGGA
>NW_008665705.1:0-1470 GCF_000695815.1 Acanthisitta chloris
ACACACATATGTAATGGTTTCCCTGGGTGCACACATGGGCACACGTGGGCATCTGTAGGGGCACACACATAGGTGTAAGGGTTTCCTTGGGGCCATACATGGGCACACACCTGGGCACACAGTTGGGCACATGTGGGCATCTGTGTGAACATACACATAGGTATAGTTGTTTCCCAGGGGGCACACATGGGCACACATATGGGCACACATGTGAGCACACATGGACACCTGTATGAGCACACACACATGTATTACTAATTCCTTGGGCACACACGTGGGTTGGGTTCCCAAGCTCAGCCAGGGGAGGGCAGTGGGAACGTGGGCACACGTGTGGACACACGGGCACACACATGGAAACATGGGTGAAAGCACTCCATGGGCACGGTGCCCACTCTGCCTTGGTCCTATGGGATGTGGGATCCTGCACCCACGTGTGACACTGCCCCAGCCACCAGGGACCCCCAGGGAAGCCCAGCCTGGCATGGGTGTTTGGGGGGCATGGAGTGTATGGACTGCATGGGGTGCACAGAGATCATGGGGTGCACAGGGTGGGATGGGATGTATGAGGTATATGGGATGTGTGGGGGGCATGGGGTGTATGGGATATATGGAGTGTATGAGGTACATGGGATGTGTGGGGGGCATGGGGTGTATGGAATATATGGGGTGTATAGGGTACATGGGATGTGTGGGGGGCATGGGGTGTATGGAATATATGGGGTGTATGGGGTATATGGGATGTGTGGGGTGCACAGGGCACAGAGGATGCACGTGGAGTCCATAGGGTACATGGAGGTCATGGGGTGCATGGGGCATGTGGGATGTATGGGGTACATGGGGGGCGCAGAGCTCATGGGGTGCCTGGGCTGTATGGGCTGTATGGGATTTATGGGGTCCATGTGGTACATGGAGTGCACAGGACACAGGATGCACAGGATCCATGGGGTGCACAGGGTGCCTGGGATGTATGGGATATATGGGATATGTGGGATGTATGGGGTGCATGAAGTGCACGGGACACACAGGATGCACAGGATCCATGGGATGCACAGGGTGTATGGGGTGTATGGAATGCACTGGACACACACAGGATCCATGGGGTGCACAGAGCTTATAGGTGTATTGGATGTATGGGATATATGGAATGTGTGGGGTGCATGGAGTGCACGGGACACACAGGATGCACAGTGTCCATGGGATGCACAGGATCCATGGGGTGCACAGGACACATAGGATGCAGTGTCCATGGGATGCACAGGATCCATGGGATGCACAGGACATATAGGATGCACAGTGTCCATGGGATGCACAGGGTCCATGGGATACAGAGGATCCATGGGATGCACAGTGTCCATGGGATGCACAGGATCCATGGGGTGCACAGGACACATAGGATGCAGTGTCCATGGGATGCACAGGATCCATGGGATGCACAGGACATATAGGATGCACAGTGTCCATGGGATGCAC
>NW_008665706.1:0-9058 GCF_000695815.1 Acanthisitta chloris
GGTGACAGCTCCGTGTGTGGCTAATGCACGGTTAGGCAGAGCCCTCAGGCTTTCCTTTCAGAGGGTCCCCATAACCCCCCGAGGGTCTCTGAAATCTCCTGAGAGGGTTCCTGAAGTGCTCTCAGAGAGTCCCTGAAACACCTTCGTAGGGTCTCCTGAAACCCCTTTCAGAGGGTCCCTCAAATCCCCTTGGGTGAGTCTTCTGAGGCCCCTTTCAGAGGGTCCCTGAGACCCCCTCGGCAGGTTCCCCACACCTCCCTGGAAGACCCCCCCAAGTCCCTTCAGGGGATCCCTCAAACCTCTTCGGATGAGTCCCCCGGAACCTCTCTCAGAGGGTCATTCAAACGCTCTCAGAGGGCCCCCCAAACACCTTTCAGAAGGTCCCTGAAACCCCCTGAGAGGATCTGTCAAACCTCACGCAGAGGATCCCCGAAGTGCTCTCAGAGGGTCCCTGAAACCCCCTCAGGAGGTCCACAAAACCTCCCTGGAAGATCCGCCCGAGTCCCTTCAGAGGGTCCCTCAAACCCCCTTGAGTGGGTCCCCCCAAACCTCTCTCTGAGGGTCATTCAAACCCTCTCAGAGGGACCCCCCCAAACGTCTTTCAGAGGGTCCCTGAAATGCTCCTGGAGGGTCCCTCAAGCCCCCTGAGAGGGTCCCCAAAATGCTCTCAGAGGGGGGACCCCCCTCCCCCGAGGGTCCCTCGCCCCCCCCGCAGAGCTATTTGCATCAGTCGTTTCCTGTCTGGTCCTTGACGACTTTCGTTTCCTTTCTCTCTGCGTTAATATTGAGGTGTTTGATATATTTCTTGCCCTTTCTCACGTTTAAGAAGACTTCAGAATGTGTCTCCTCCAGGACTTAACTTTAGCAACTCGACCAGGAGAGCTGCAGGTACAGCTGCCGCCAGTTTCCAGGGAAGGTCTGAGGCAATTCTGTGGCTATCAATCTGTGCCCAGGCACAGGAGTGTCCTGCGGCAGCTGTTCCGGGAGCTAAACATGCACAGCTCGCTGCACTGTGTTACTAGAGTTCTGTGTTTCCCCCCAGAAACACCTCTCTGCTCTTAGTGAGAATTTAATCTGAAAGTCTAAAAACCAAACTGTCCTGAGAGTATAAACTGGAATTCTGTCCTGATGCTGAGAGTATCAACTTTCTGAGTTTATATTTTAGTGGCCTCCTCTCCCTTAACACTGTTTATTTCCCTTGGGGCTCACACGCACCAGGTCAGGTGTGTCAGGGGTGCATTTTCATTAGGCTTGTTTTGCTATAAAAGGGGAAATAAATTCCCAACCAGCCCTGTGTCCTCTCCTCCTCACTCCATATCAATCCGTGGGTTTCGCTGTGCTGTTGGAGGGATTATTGGCATTCCCAGTTGGCCTGTGTCAGCCCCACAGCTGCAAATCCCAAGTGGAATTTCAAGTAATCTGTGTTGTGCTGAGCAGGATCAACAGCTCAGGGTGCTTTGTGCTTCCAGGGGAAATGCAGGTGAGGTGTGGGGCAGTGTGTGGGTGGTGTGTGGGTCAGGAGGGTGGCAGTGACCTTTGGCCAGGCACAGGTGAGGTGCTTGGGGTGTGGTGGCTCTGCAGGGCCACATACTTGTGCCAGGTGCTCGGGGTGCCCTGTCAGCTGGGGCATGGCACTGGGGTGCTCTAGGCTCACTGAAATCCAGAATACAGTGCCATTGTTTTGCATTAAAAACTGGTTAAAATGATACAGTCATTTGTTGCTATAAGCTTCATATTCAGTAACAGTGAATAGTTCTTATCCCTCACCTGCTCCCATTCCCTGTGCCAGCCAAGCACTCCCAACAGCCACCAGTTCATTTCCCAGAGTTACAATCACACAGCAGTGACAGATTTAAAGTGGTTTTGCTTGCAGATGTCAGGGCTGAGGCTTTCCCATCCAGGGCAGGTCTGTGCTGTGGTTTGAGCAGTGCTGCAGCACTTGTGGGGATGTGACAGGCACTTGGCAGGGTCTTGCAGGCAATGGCACGTCATACTGGGTGGTGAACTCCTTCATTAGCTTCTTCTGCTGGGACAGGGTGAGGAGCCAAGACCTGCACAAGCAGGACCCTCTGGTGCTGGAAATGCTTGGAGAGGCACTGCTCTGTGTTTCCAGGCCCTGGACACCCCTGGGACATCCTGCAGAGATTAAGATGTTCCACAAGAGAAGTTTGGAGGAGCAATTTGGGATCTGATGGGGTCACATCCCCTGGGGCACTTGGGGTCACTGTGTGGATTGTCCCCTTCCATTTGCCTCTCTGGTAACATCACCTGCTGCTCCCTGGGCTGATCCCTAACTGGCTGTTGTGTTCCTGGTAGTGTATTCCCAAGGGATGTCTCCTCCTGCTTTGCTCTGCATTCAGAGCTTTGTTCATCATAGCTGGGGTGTGGGGAGAGCAGCATGAGGTTAGCAGAGCTTGGCCCTGCGTCAGCAGTGTCTCTGCTGTGGTTTGGTTCTCTTTGATGGAGGAGTGTTTGGAATGGTTCAGGACTGAAGGTAGGAATGACACTGCCATTCCAGCCGGTTCCAGGGGTGAAACCTTTGCCTTGTGCACCAAAGAGGTGATTTGGGATCAGAGAATTGACACCTTAGTGTGGAGAATGAGAAAAGATGAGCAAGAGCTTCATCTGAGTTGAGGAATGGCACTTATGGGAAGCCTGTGAGTCCATGGATAGGATCATATGGAGTTATGAAATACATGTAGGAAACTAATTAAAGGGGGGATTAGCTGACTGGAACAGGATTCCACAATAATTAGTAGATGTGTTAAATATTTTGCATCAATTATCTCCTGGATGTTGCTGACTGTGTTCAATCTGCCACTGAGGACTTTATATGTCTGACAGATTTGCTGTCAGTGCTGTGGGGGGAAACAGTTCCAGCTCTAGTAATCCCAAAATGTGAGCTATCAGTCCCTGTTGGAGTCTGGGTCAGGTGGCTGAGAGACCTCCTGGCACTGGAGGTGGCATTGCAGCATCCTCAGGGCAGTCTCGCCTGCAGTGCTGAGCTGTGGGTCCTGGTGTGTGCTGGTGCTCTTGTCATCCAGAAGGATCTTCCGTCCAGTTGGGATAATTCCCAGGAAGCAGGGCTCAGGCTGCAGGTGTGCAGGGACTGAGCTTGCCAGGAAATCAGTAGTCCCACACCCGCTGAATGCTTAGGAATACAGTGGCATCTTGATCACCCAGAGCGGATAATTGGAAGTTGACTTTACCTTGAGCTGCATCCCAACCCCAATTGGAAACAGTTTGGGAGATTTAGTTAGGCTTAAAAAATAAATAGGGGAGGGAGTGGAGAGGAAAGGAATAACCATAATGCTGAACTTCATGAATTTCAGGTTACCTATGATTCCTTAGAGTCCTTGTTCTGGGATTGCTTTTAATGGGATTTCTGTGCTAATTCCTCTAAACCTTCATCTCTTCCAAGACCAGGACTGAGAACAGTTGTGTGTGTGTTTGGCCTGGGCACAGAGCCCTGGGAAATGGGAGTTACGGGCTGTGTCGTGCTGTGTGCTGTCTCACAGGTCTGGAGAGGTGTGGCACTGCCTGCCTGGTGTTGTACCTCTCCTTGGGATCCTTTCTGAGCACACTCTCACTCCAGCAGAGCTCAGAAATGGAAAGGATTATATTATGTATGGATGTCACAAGGTAATTCTTCAGCTATCCAGGGTGCTTGTCTTAGTTTTCCTACCCGTTTATGAGTGGCAAAGACAGATTTGACCAGAAGCTTTGGAATATTCTGCTTTGGAGCTGCTGACATCCCTAATGAAAATAAACATTCAGAGCATTGTCATCAAAGCTTTGCACTGATACACTAATGAGCATTTGAGCTACATAGCTGAGTAATTTCCATGAGGAATGAGCCCACAGAGGGGTTTGGATTGTACTGTTTGCTTCCAGAGCTCAGGGTGGTAATTAATGACATTTCAGGCTGTCTGGCAATGTCACACGAGTTGGGCTTCCCCTGGGCACCAACTGTTGCTGTCATGACCATCAGGTTCCTTCTCTATCTTTTAGGAGCAATCAGCAGAGTACCAGAGAGATTGAAACCGACTCCAGGCAGCTGGTGGAAGGTTCAGGTCTGGTGCAGTCCCTGAAGATCAGACAGGTGGAGATCCCCAGTGCCTAGTGCTGGGGAGATACTCGATCTGCCCTGAGGCTCTCGCAGTAACTGAAACCAGGGACAGGCAGCTCTGACTAATTAGGAATCAGGGAGAGACCACAAAGTGCCCCAGAAAGCTCTGGGTTTATGCAAGAGCCTGACTTACTGTAGCTTCTGTGCTCGTTTCCCACTGTTCAATACAACTCCTTGTGTACAAATAGGTTTTTCCAGGGCCTGTGCTCATGGCATTACTGTGACTCACCAGGAGGTTTGGAACATGGCTTTTAATAGCTCATGTCCTGCAGAAAACTTACTGCGCTGAACTATATTTAGTGTTTCTTCAAGCCACTTGGCAACCTGTGAGTCCTGGGTTGGAACTGGCGTTGTAATGTAATTATTGCATTAAAACAAGTGATGTTAAAATGCCTCTTACCAAAATACTGTACAGAAGGAGCTTTGTCTGTCCAGGGAAAACCTGCTGGAAAGCCATAACTTCTAGTAATGCTTCATGGAAAAGGTAGATGGTCCAAATGATTCCTTTTTTTCTTCCTGCTAGAGCATTATCTATTGATTCCAGTCTTTCCTAGGATCATTCTGTGAATTACTGCTTAAGGAAGTTCTTTTACCTCTTCATTTTAGTCTCTGGTACTGGGCAAACTTGCTTTTTCAAGCATCGGGGGGGTAGAACAAGAGTGCACTCATCTCTGTTAAGTGCAAAAGACTTCCATCAGAGTAACACTAACCCTACACCGAATATCAAAGAATATCAAAATATGGCATTTAATGCCAAAGAAATTCTTTATTGCTTTTCTAGTTCTTCTGTGGAAAAAAAGAACTTGACCCCAGGATTTGCAAGTTTCTGGCTCATGCAAACATCCTTTAAAAAGAAGTGAAATATGCTAAAAGTGTCCTTTACTTGCAGTTCTTGTTGTGTTTGGCAAAGATATTTGCAAAAGTGGTAAACAGAATTGAAATATTTATGGGCAGGGGCAGAGTCTGTGCTTGGGCTTGAGGTTGGCATTTGTCTCCGGTCAAGCGCTCGTGAAAAGCAACATCTCATGTCAGTGTTTATAATGGTTATCTTAAGCATTTCCTGTTTATCTCCAAATGAAGTTCCAGGTCTCTTTAATTAGGAAATGGCCTTAGATCCCTGGATGGCAGCTGAGACAGGGACAGGGTTCAAGTGTCCGAGAGGATGGTGTAAGGGGAGAGCTGTGTTCCTGCCCATGGGCAGGAGCTACAGGTAACTGCCAGGCACTGATGGGAATAAAGTCTGTGTGAATGCTAAAGCACTTGGGAGCTAACAGCACAGGGAATCACTATCTAAACAAACATCTGGGCTGGGAATTTGGCTGTTGGACAGGCAGAGCAGGGAGGCATGGGGCTGCACACGGACTGCAGAGAGCTGGCACGCACGGCTGCAAGTCTTCATCACCCCTGGCCACTGCCAGGCTACTGTGGGGTCTGCAGGAGCACAGCCCATGGCACAGGGGTGTTTCCATCCAAAGTGGGAGCAAGGAAAGAGCTCAATTGCTCCCCTCCAGCACTGCTCAGCCTCAGCAGCACCAACAAAGCCTCTGGCTCTCGGCATGTTTATCTATTTCCTGCACCCTTTGGAGCTCTGACACAATGCACTGTGTTGTGCAGCTCAGGAATCTGATTTTTCTACCAGGACAAACTTTCAGTTATAGAAAAGCATGGACTTGCTCTGTGTTCAGTTTGGGGCTGCTGCTTGTGGTGAGACTTGGCACCGGGTGGTGTGTTTGGGGCTGTTTATCACAGTCACAAAGGATATAAATCACAGCTTGTATCAATACCAGAGATATAAGTATATGGTTAGAAGTTGGGTCCAAGCTGTGGTCTAGATAAAATTTTGTGAGTGTGGCTGTTAATGCCATTGATTAATGTCCTTCACAGCAGATTGCTGGAGCCAAAGGAAAAATCACCTCAATTCACCTAAGCTAAGGACTTTGTAGTGACTCGGTTCAGTTGTTGTGTCTTGGAATAGAACTCGGAAGCTGCTGAGGCCTGTGAGGCCAAACCCTGCTGGATTGCTGTGCTGGAGCCCCTGGCTGGGTGAGAGCCTTGAGCTGTGAGCAGATGGACCGAAAGCAAAGCGGTGTGTTCTGGCCTAGGTTTGGTGTCCCTCTAAGTGCTGTAGAGGCAGTTGGTTGATAAGGATCTCTTCATTCCACAGGACTAAGATACCTCGTGTTTCAAGTCCAGGTCATTAAGCATCCTGAAGATTATAAACTTAAGGAATTGTATTGTGTTTTTAAGGCACTTCTTTCTGTGCAAAATTGTGCCCTTACAAGGGCACAACAGGCCTGAACCTGATGAGTAAGGATTTGCTCAGCCCAAAGCCTCATGGCTTGTGATTTGCATCCAGACCACATGAAACCTGGGAATGCCTTCCCTGTGCTGCCTCTGCCTTGCCCACGTCCAGGAGAGGTGACGTGGGCAGGGTGTGAGGCTCAGGTGTCCTGGGGGTGCATTCCCCACACGTGTCCTCACAGCTCCAGCTCTGCCTGGCCCACCAGTGGCTTCTGCATGGCTTGTGGCCGATAGCTCCAGGCGTGTGGTGACCTTGGCCGTGCTGTCCTTCGCCACCTCAGCTCCATCCTACCAGCCAGCTGGAGAATGTGGCGAAGCTGCTCTCCTGCTTCTCAGCAAGGCCAAATTTTGATAGTTTCAGCCATTTATTTTCACTTTAAGTAGATGTTTTATGAGAAACATGTTTCTCCGTGCCTGCAGTGTGTGGGAATGAGCTCCTGGGTATATTATTTTACTTTCCAGAGCAGCAAGTGCTTCCAGAGTAGGTGAAACTTCAACTATTTTGCTTCTTCTTCATAGAAACAGAAAATTCTTACAAACTTACATACAAATTTCTGGTATTTGCTGGTGAAGAATGCCTTGGGTTAGTTGTTCTCAATTTTGTTGACTTGAAGATACCTTAACGCAACACTGTGAATTCCTGCAGGGAAGCATCTAAAGCTGTTGGTTAGAAGGAAATAGTTACTTGGTAATTTGTATCTGATTTGTGTGCCCAGTGCTGAGTGGGCAGTGGGCAAAATGCTTGAGATTTTTGTCACAGAAAGAGAAACAAAAAGTCTCCAAACTCAGGGATTTGGGAAATACTAATTGCCCTCTTGCATGTGTGTCCTCTTCTCCTGTGGCTCTGTTTGCACTGCTGCCTGATGGAACAGACGAGAGGACTGATAAAATATTCTCATCCAGACAGACTCCCTAGGGTCTGTTCTGGCTGGATCACTTGGGCTTGCTGTGCTGCCGGGGGATCAGGGCAGCACGGTGGGGATACAGGGCAAGCAGGGCCTTACACTGCCTTCCCGTGAGGACTGAAGTGTCATTTCTCTGTGCAGGTGTTTCTCAGGGCACTCCGAAGGCTTGGAGGGCCCAGGACAGCAGGCAGGGCTGTGCCTGTGCCACAGCATGGAACTGCAGCCTGAGGCTCCATTCGGGGCTGGCCTGCACCGCTCTGGGAGAGGCACACACAGAGGCAGGGGGAGCTGGGGAACAGGAAAGGATATTGTCCAGGGGAGTTAGCTGCATCCAAGGTGGAGGTTTTCATGTCTGACAGAACAGCAGAATAGTGAAGGCAAAATACACCTGAATGTGCTTTAGTGGCAGTGGCTTAGCTGAAGGTCAGGAGGTGCCTTTCTTTCCCCTGATATTTATTCCTGTAAACAAAATAATCCTGGCATTACCCTTTCTGGGGATGAAGCTGTGATTCCTTGATTCTAACTTAATCTGATGAGGGATCTTCAGAGTGAATAATTTTAATACCAAGTTATGCCCAGAGTCAAAATCCTGGAATAGTAGTGATTTAATCTGCTGAAATAGCTAGAAGTGATGTAACAAGCTGTTTGAGCCTGATGCTGTAATGGGATACACTTGGAATTAATGGAAGCCAATGTATTTCTTAGACACTTGGATGGTATTTTTAGGTTATGATAATGGACCTGTGGCCAGAGCTGCTCTTTAGAGGTCACTGAGCAGTGATGAAATGCCAAATAACAGCATCTTTTGGGGATGGGTGAAATGAGGAGTGTCGTACTGTGTTAGAAATGTTTTCTAAGACTGTGCACAGTTTTCAGAAAGAAATTTGTGACTTAAGTACCTCCTTTTCTTGATGTTTTAGGAGTCCCTCAAGCCCACCGTGTTGGGCCTTGCCTAAAACAGCAGTTGGCCATGGCACAGCTCTGATCTGAAACCTACAGGAGTTCAATTAATCAGCAATTAACCTGGGAAAGGGGGTCTGATTTTGGTAATGCAGGACTGAGTGACCTCACAGCAGTTGATGGTGACATCTCAAGTGATTTTAGCCTTACTGTGCTCAGTTCCCTCATTTTTCAGGGCTGTTGGAATGTTGTAGGTACCAGTCTTGAAGGCTAAATTTGGTCCTTGCTGACACTGTCAGACTTTGAGCAGCACTGGGTATCTGGGCAAGGCTAATAGGGAACTTGGGTGGATCATTTTTATCCGCAGCATTGCTTTCTGGACTGGCTGAGATCAGTTTAATTAGAGCATTTCATCAGGAGCTGTAGCAACAGGACAAGGACCAAGAGGCAGGCTCCAAGGGAAAGAAGGGAAATATAGGTTAGATATATGGAAGGAGTTCTTCCCTCTGAGAGTGCTGAGGCACTGGCACAGGTTGCCCAGAGAAGTTGTGTCTGCCCCATCCCTGGGAGTGTTCCAGGCCAGGTTGGATGGGGCTTGGAGCAACCTGGGCTGGTGGAAGGTGTCCCTGCCCATGGCAGGGTGTGGAACTGGATGAGCTTTAAGGTCCTTCCAACCTAAACTAGTCTGTGATTCTGTGATTTTGGTTAAAATTTATTCCTTAGGATCCAAGTAGCCTTATAAGCTTTGAGTCTGTAGTCTCTATTCCATGGATGATCACTAGAATAGTTAGGATAGTTGTGCTGCTTCTTGGCCAGCACTGCC
>NW_008665706.1:9102-24624 GCF_000695815.1 Acanthisitta chloris
TGGGAGAGGTCACAAGTGCCTCTCAGGGAGGTGGAGCCTTTGTTCCTTGTCACGGATTGTTTTCTGGTGAAGTTAATTGTAGAGTGACAGGAACATCCTGGAGTGACTGAGATGTTCCTGCAGCAGAGTGAATCCAAGAGGGTGTGCAGAGTCTGAGGGTGCACAGTAGCCAAGTCAGGTTTGGGTGAGAAGGATCAATAAGGGGAAGTAATTTTCATTCTATCTCATCAAGTTGTCCTGTGCTCGAGATTGCTGCACTGAGACTTCTGTATAAATACACTCCCTGGCTGTTTCACGTGGTGCCAGTGGCATTTCCAGAATGAAAAATAAAAGTAACAAAAGTGCCAACTTGTGTGGCCAAGCATGGCACAGACAAGGGAGGTCAGTGCTGGGAGTGCTGCTGGACACACAGGGACACATCCTTGATGCTTTCAGGCTACAAAAAGCTAGTTTAGGCATTGACAGGAAACTGAAGTGCCAAGGTTGGCCCCTCTTTGTCGGATAAATTGTCCTGCAGGCAGGTTGGGGAGGCACAGCTGGGACATGGCTACGGAAAGTACAGCACTTACTCAAATGCAGATTCTGCCATCTAGCATTTAATTATCAAGGAATTGTTAGGAAAACTTTAATCACTTGATCACAAGTTCCGTTTTCTGTGGAAACTGAAGCTGGTGAGCTGCTGTTCTCCCCCAGCAAACTCGGAAGCCTGCAGCTTCTGCCTGTGCTGAGCCTTGAGCTGCTGTGCCCTGCTGAAGCCGATTTGCGGTGCAGATTAAGTGTCCTGAGCCGCTGGTTTGTAGGGATGGATCAGCAGGATCGAGTAATCCTGGTTTTGTAACAGAGGTCCGAACGTGTGGGAAGTGCAGGATAATGAACCTTGGTTAGTCCTGGGCTCGATTCCCTTCTCAGAAATCCACACTGAGTTAACTTTCAGTTTCATGCTGAAGCCTCGTGGCAGGGTGAGAGTGGCACAGCTGTGTGTGCCTGACACCTCTCTGTGCTGTGGCTAAGCAACGCAGAACAGGAGAGCTGATCCAGCACCGGGAGCCCGGGAACGGCCGAGTCATTCCCTCAGGCACACTCACCGTCCTGTCCCTGAAACATGAGCAAGGGCCTGGCCATGAATTGTTAATCATGGCCATGCTCAGAAAATCAGTGCAAAGGCTCGTGGGCACAGGCAGTGATCCCTGGTTGGTCACTAGCTGATTTTATATAAGGTCCCCGAATTCTCTTAGGGGTTTGATGTACTGTTACTTCAAAGCTTGCAGCCCCTGTGTGCAACCTGACTTTCTATTCCTGCTTCATTGTTCTGCCTTTTCTGTGTTTCCTTGTTTTGCTTCTTGTGTTGATTCAGTTTGGTTTCTTTTCCAAGGCTTTCTCTTGCCACTGTTGTGAATCCCCGAGCTTAAGATAGACCTGTCTGGGCAGTCCATGAAACAAGAGCAGCTTTAACATGGTGCTGAAATCATAGAACCCCAGAGTGGTTTTGGTTGGAAGGGCTTCATTGTTCTGCCTTTTCTGTGTTTCCTTGTTTTGCTTCTTGTGTTGATTCAGTTTGGTTTCTTTTCCAAGGCTTTCTCTTGCCACTGTTGTGAATCCCCGAGCTTAAGATAGACCTGTCTGGGCAGTCCATGAAACAAGAGCAGCTTTAACATGGTGCTGAAATCATAGAACCCCAGAGTGGTTTTGGTTGGAAGGACCTTAAAGTTCATCCAGTTCAGTTCCTGCCTTCTCAAAGCTTAAGGCCTTTCCTCTTGTCCTGTCACAGTGCAGAAAAGCAAACAGATGTGCAAAAAACACCCAGATTTTTTTCAGCAGTTCAGTGAGTTTTGCTCATTCCTCTAGTGCATATTTTTCCTATTCAGACATGTCTGTGCTGTAAAATGTTTGTCTGTGCAAGAGGCGGTGCTGCTTCTTGGAGCCTTTTCCAGCAACTGACAGTACAGGACTTCTGGGAAAAGAAATCATGACACTGAAACATGTCCTGAGTTTGTGGCAATCCACCTGTTTTGTGGCTGGAGTGGAAAGTAAAGTCCTATTTGGAAGTTCAGGAGCTGTTTGAGAGTGTTTTGGTGGTTTGTTTTTTTACTCTCTTCTCAGATGTGGAGGAGTTCTCATGTCAGCAGGTGGTTTGGCAAGGGCACTGGACCTCGTTTAAATCTCAAAGCTGCCAAACCCACATGTAGGGAATCCAGGAGCCTTTCTGCTCTCCAGAGCCTTCAGCTGCTGCCTCAGCTGTGGGCAGAGCTACAGCTGCACCAGGCTTTGCCCAGCCCTGATTCCCAAGCTGCCCGAGTTGTTCCCAGTGCTTTGTGCTTGCAACTGTGGTCTCTGACTGGAAAATGGGATTTATTCCAGCCAGGTGAGTGTTGAGCCAGGGCAGTTGAGCTGCTGCCTTGGGATGCTTGTGCTGGGCCAAAGGGATGGAGCAGGAGGACAGGAGAAGGGAGGGCACAGCCACTTTGTCAGCAGATGTCACAGCCAGCTGATGTCACCTCAGTGCTAAAGAAATCTTGCCCCCAGGGTGCGTTTTCATGATCAGTTTAAGCTCAGCTTAAGTAGCTGCTGTTGCTGAAAGGGACAAATTCCACTTGTTCCTGCCCAGCCTGTGCTGGTGCTACCTCCCTGGCCCATGGAGTGGGCAAGGAGAGGGCCAAGACAACTGGGAACCAGTGTCTTATTGGATATGATCCCAGTCTGAGCTGCTCCTGGTGCAGGGGAGGGGTATAAGAACTTGCACCTGAAGTTTGGGAAAGGACTGCTTCAGGGCTCCTGAAAGCAGGAAGGTTGTAGGGAATCTTGTGAGGGGGAATCCAGCACTTGCTCCTTGACATGATGAGCACTGGAGCTGGCACAGATTGGCGCTGCTGGGGAGGGACAGGGGGAGCAGGCCTGGCACAGGTTTGGAATGCTGTAGAAGGGTAGGAGGAGCAGATCTGGCACAGATTTGGGAAGCTGTCAGGGGACAGGGAGCAGGTCTAGATGAGCCCAGGGGAGGGAGGTGCCTGCAGGCGGATTTATTGCTGCTGTGGCCCTGGTTAAATTTCTGCTCGACCTGGTGCTATGGCCTGAGTGCTGCTGGGGCACAAAGCAAAGGGAATCCCCTCTCTGGCAGCAGCTGGTTCGGCTTACAGGGGATGTGAAATTGCACCTGAGATCAGGGAGTCACAATTCAGTGATTGTTTAAGTTGCTTTCTGCTCGACTGTGTCTTATAGCAGAACTGTACCAGCTAAGTTTAGATAACATTTTCTGCACAAGTGAAAGGTTGTTGCTTGCTTGGGAGGGAAGGACCTGGTGTGAAAATAAACATTTGAATGTAAATAAACACTGGGCAACTAAATATGAAAACAGTTATTTACCAAGAGATGGTGTGAGGGTGTTTGTATACATTTTTAAAACAAATTATGTTCATAACCTGACATGTTTAGGAAGTTCAAGTTCTGTAGTGGAGTAGCATGAGAAATCTAGATTGTAATGCTTGAGGAGAAAAGCAGGACATAGGTAATACATTATGATTTGATAAGCTTAGAAGGTTTCTAGTGTAGCTTAGCTTTGTCTCAGGTTCCTTGGGGGGTTTTATCACTAATTTGTGACAGCTTGACAAAGGAGTTTTACTTTGGGGAACAAAACATGAGAGCAGTGCTAGATTTCATCCTGACTGGATTTAAGTAGTGAGAATGTTAATCCCCTGCAGCAGCACTTTGCCTTTCCTTTGGAGGCTGTTAACACGTGCACAAATGAAATGCACTCTTTAAAAGGAGCCGCATTGTTCCATTGGCCTGAAATGCACCGGGAGGAGAGGGTTGGGGGCTTCAGAGTCAGAAAGAGCACAGGGAGAGCTTTAATAGCTACAGCTTTGTTCATAGTAGGTTAGTAGTTAGTGTTTGATTTGCTGGGACAGAAGTTGACTGGAAGCACTGAAGTGTACATTTTTATTTGTACCCAGAAGGTCCCAGGCTGTCAGACTCCTCAGGCTGCTCACTGACTCATCACTTCCTCCCTCACACAGAGCTGCTTAAATCTGGCTCTACATTTAAACCACAATTGTGCCTTGGCTATATAGAAAGCTCAGCTTAAAATTATCTCACATTTGCAGTGCTGTGGCTCACAATGCTTTCCCAGCTCTGTCCACAGACTGAAGTGAGCAGTGGTTTTGTTCAGCTGCTCCATATTTGGCTTAATTCTCAAGCTCTAATACCAAAACCACTGCAGTGTGCACTGTACAAGGAGGAGCTGTGCAGGGCCTCACCACAGGGCCTGTCCCCCCGAGAGTGGCCCTGAAATAAGGTTTGGTTTGGCTGTGGTGGTTCTAAAGAGCTAAATTTCCTGCCTCGCTGGGGAGAGGCGCCTTGGATCCATTTCACAGGCACAGGATTTCCAGATCCCCTCATGTGAGCAGTCTGTCATGGGCTTCCCTGCACTGCACAGGAACACTCTGCCTCCCTTCCAAGATGATTATCTCCCTAAAGCCTGCTCTGCCTTTAATTAGAGCAGGCAGCTCTGTGCTCCCACAGCCATGTCTGAGATTGTAGCAGAGATCAAAGCTGCAGCTTTCACAGAGTGACCAAGCACATGCTGGGGGAGCACAGTGGAGAGAGTGAAGAAGGGACAATGGAACAGAAATCTTTATCCATTTATTGAGGCCTGAGCTGTAGTTGTGCCGCTCTGGAGCTTCTGGAGATGTGCATGGCTGGAATATATTTGTGCCTGGGAGGTGATGCACCAGTTTTAAAGCACTGGAAGCACAGGAGCTGCAGCTGGTGGGTGAGCTCAGAAACAGCAGCCTTTGGTGCGATTGCTGAATCATTGAGGCATCCATGGTCACCAGATGCACAATGAAATCAGGTTTAATACTTGTACAGAAGTTTACATGGGTAATTTGGGTGAAAAATGATGAGAGGCAAACCAAAAGTCATCCTGGTGACTGGTTGTGTTCCCTAAATACTAATACTGAAAGTGATGACTGTCACCTGACAGGGTCTGAAGTGGTTTTAAAATGGTTAAAAATAACTCAGAATACTGATACTTACCTTGCTCATGCTGGTTTCCTTTTGAGAAAGTCCAGCCACACTGAGGATCCTAATTCCTCCCTTCATTCTCTATAAAAATTATGATTTTCAGGGTGGGGAGTCCAGACAGGATCAATTTGGGGCTTGTGTGGTAGCACGAATTTGAGTTCTGTGGTGAGACATGGACTTGGCCAAACACATCTCTGCTGTGGCTTGTCTTCAGACTGCTGTGCCAGGGAATCTAGAGTCCCAGAGAGCACCCACAAGGCTGAGGTGTGCCACAGGCTGCCAGGGGAAGCACATCCTTGGCATAAAGTGCATTTGGACAGTCACCTTTAATATATGTGTTTATGTACAGCCACAGCTGGAGGAGTTTTGCTTTGCAGTTGCCCAGAAAGATCCTAGAATCTGTTAAATATCTCTGCATCTGAAAAGCATCCATAAATGGAGGCTTTGGGTGGAATCTGGGGAGTGGGAGATGGATAGTTCCAGCCTGTTTGTTGAGTTCCCATCGAGGTGAGAAGTCTGTGTGAGCCTCACTGCCAGGAGGAGACTGGGGCAGGGCGAACCTGGCTGTGCTCTGAGCTGGAAACAAGGAGTTCCTACAGCATCCTAATCCCTGAAGTCAAAAACAAGGAAAAATTCTGGAAGGTATTGCTATAGCAGTGATCTGTGTCCCATTTGGATCCTGGCTGTAGCAGCCACCCAGGAGTCGCTCCTGTGTCCGCACTGGAAAGGCTTTGCTGAGCTACTCTGGTCTTGTTCAGCTGTTTCAGCTCTTTCCCCTGATTGAAATTCTCCTTTAGTTTTAAAATTATTGCATGTGCTTAATTAGGTTCCAGAAACTTGGATTATAAAATACAGAAGTCATCCAGCTTGAAAGGGAAGTGTGTTCAAGGTCAAAGGAAGGAGTGAGCTGGTGGTCCTGAAGCACCTTGAAGTTGGATTTTCTATGAAGTTTGTCATGATGAATGTTAAAAAAGCAAACCTCTTCGAAGGGAAATCATCATCTAATTGTGGATTCCTTGTTTTGGAACAGAGCTGCTGATTCCTTCATTTTTACTGGCAGCAAATCCTGCCTATTGTATGTGGAAAGCAGGACATGCTGCCAGCCCTGGCCATGAAGGTGCTGCAGGGTTACCTCAGCGGCTAAGCCGGTTACTCCTGGTAACAAACAGGCTTTGTTTGAGGAAAACCACCCGGCAGGGCAGGCTGGCTTGAGTCCTGGCCCTTGCTTCGGATGGATGTCTCCTCACTTCCGCTGAAACCTTTCCAGGGCTCAGGAACGTGGACTGGTCACTGCCCTCCCATGGCATCACCTCTGCCAGCACCTCCGCCCAGCCCTGGGTGACTCAAGGGCTCTGTTTCCACAGTGACAGTTCCACTGAGTCACTTCTGCTGCTGGCCGTGACCACGGTTTTATGGCTCTTGTGTCAGAGTTGCTCTCGTTCCTTCCTGGTGAGCCTTTCAAGAGTGTGAATTTCATGGAATCCTGGAATGGGTTGGGTTGGAGGAACCTTAAAGCCCATCCAGTCCCACCCTTGCCATGGGCAGGGGCATCTTCCACCAGCCCAGATTGCTCCAAGCCACATCCAACCTGGCCTGGAACACTTCTAGAGATGGAGCAGCCACAGCTTCTCTGGACAACCTGTGCCAGTGCCTCAGCACCTCACAGGGGAGAATTTGTCCCTAATAATCATCTATCCCAGCCCTCCGGCAGTGGGAAGCCTTTGCCCCGTGTCCTGGCACTCCAGGCCCTTGTTCACAGTCCCTTCACAGAGGTTGTGCAGCTCTGACCTGCTCTGGAGAGAATCCCCTGCATCAGGATTGATGCCCTGGTGGTGGGCAGGACCAGCATCAGGTATTGTTTAGATGAAGCTTTGTTTTGTTTTTCAGTGTCTAGTGCTGGTTTAGCGGAACATCTTCATTTTGTACACAGAAATGTACATTCTTTCCCCATGGAAGATAAACACTTTTATCTCAGGAATTCCCATCTGTTGTTTCCAGATGTACAGAGAAGATTTCTAGCTTGGGAGTGTGAAGGAGCTCCAAAATGCTCAAGTGAGGGCACCAGTTTTAAAGCCATGGAATGGGAGCTGTGCTGCCCACCCTGCTCAGGGCTGAGCTGCAGCAGAGCCCAGTGGGCTGGGCTGGAAAGAGGGGGAAAATGACAGCATAAAGCCCTCGGAGACGAGCTGATTTGGGGGCACATGCAATGCATTTTTTGGATGTTACAGTGAGCTAACGTGCTGTAATTAGCATGTCTAGGATAAAAAGTTACAGTCTTTGCCCTGTCAAACCCCCTGTGTTGGGGTGAGGCAATTACTCTGGCCATGCCATCCCCAAACAGGGAATGGCTCCAACATTCATGTGCCAGGACGGATTTCATGTTCAGTGTGAGATTCACTGTATCACAGAAAAAATCTGCTTGAAGAAACAGCAGTTTTGTTAAAAATCAGTTTCTCAGTGTTATGATATCACAAAGTGCAGGGCTGGCTCTGCTCAAGGTTGGCTGGCTGTGAGGAACCTGACATGGACCAGCTGAGCTGTGCTCTGAGCCTGCCCTGCCCTTTGTACCTGTTCCCACCCCAGAGCTGTGTCACGGAGGCTGTTTGTCCAAGGGTGAACTTGGGGAGCTGATTTGGCTGGAAAGTTTATGTCAAGTTATTCCAGTTATTGTATCCCAGCTGAAGCAGTGGTTGTGTCCATGCAGGAGAGGTGAGTGAGGACATGAGGAGCAGCCCCTGGAGCTCTGCACAGTGGTCAGGACCTTGTGCTGACTGTGAAAATCAGTTTGAAAGTTCTATTTTTAAGGAATTCAGTAATTCATTTGTTCATTAAGGGGCTGATTATAGCCATAACAAATGATTGTTCACTTTTGTTTTACAGTCTTTTAAAATGTGCTGCTGACTTTGACTTAAGAGCTCAGTACCAGCTGATTTGTGTCAAGGTTCTGGTGGTGTAGCAGAGCAAGTTCAGTTCTCAGAAACCTTCTCTCCCAGGGGCCCAGCTCTGTTCTGCTCCAGTGGATCTCTGCCAGCCTGGCAGATACTCTGGGTTTAGGCAGCTGAAAGCCTGTGTGCTGCTGCTGTGGTGGGGTGAGATGCCAGCCCCATGCATTCCCAGGCTGCTGCTCTGTCCCAACTCATGCCAACACCACCTCTGTGGTGTCAGGAGGCTCTGGGCTGGCCAGGGCCCCGTTCCCCTGTGGATCCTGCCATCCAGAGGCACAGGGACAGCTCCTGCATGGTCATCTCGGTCCCAGACGGAGTGTGGGGGCCGTGGGAGGGACTGGGGCTGGGAGGGAGTGCTTTCCCCATTAGGAATGGCTTGGAGGGACCTCGGTTTGCAGCCCAGAGTTAACTGGTTGGACTCTGGGAATGTGACCAGCCCTGGCTGCAGGCTGTGCTGTGCTGGAGTGTCTCCTGGAGGAAGCTCCAGTGCAGGGTCTCCGGGCTGGAGGCCAGTGACCAGCACTGCTGGGCTTGGGAGTGCCCTTGGGAACAGCATCTGCAGCTAAATCTTTCAGTTCTTACTCAGTCCTTGATTCCTGAGGGATTTCTTCATGGCCTTTGTTAAGATGCAAATAAGCCCTAACAAGGGCTGAGGACACAAGTTTAGCAGTGAAAAGGAAATTCTGTTCTTTTCTAGAAGTTTGCTTATTCCCAAATTAGCTAGGGAGGAATTGGCATCCCGCAGAGCTGCGGTTGGCTGTAGGCTTTAAACTGGTCATACCTGTTACTCAGGGGGAGGCTGAGGTTAATTCCAAGAGAGACAAAGGTTAATTCCAATGGAGACAAAGGTTAATTCCAAGGGAGACAAAGGTTAATTCGGAGGCAGACAGGTCCCTTTGATGGTTTGCTGCTTGCCCTGTTCAGAGAGGAGACGTCCGTACTGCTGTCCTAGGATTGTGTTTGCTCTTTCATGCTTGTGGCTCACTGGAAAACATTATTTAGTGGCTCTCTCTTGGCTTCCTTGTTAAAGGTGGAATGTGGGCCTGCAGGAAGGGTGAGTCTCCCTTTCTGCACTTCCAAGCTTACAGCAGCAGCAATGCCTGTTCTAGGGCAACTCTGGCCTGGCCACACTTCTGCTGCCACCCAGGGCTGGGTGCAGGGAGATTGATTTGTCCAGTTCTGGATTTAGAGCCTTCATCAGCCACTTCAGTGTATAAAGAGCAGTAAAGATACATACATCAAAATTATTTTGCACTTCCCATAATGAGCCACAGTCTGTGAGTAACCAGATTGACTCTGCTAGCACAGGACTGAGCCACTGTGGCTTTTCACTCCAATGAATATGTTGTCCTAGGAAGAAGGAAGGGAAGGGGAAATCTGGTTGTGGTTCCAAAGCTGTGTGGTGGAGGCTGTATTCTGTTTGATGGGGTTTTAGTGAATGTTGTAGCTAAAGCTGTTCAAAAGCATCCAGTAACTTTATAGAAGGAGAGGTGGAACACAAACATGGAATAATATTAATAGGAATTTATTAATAGAATAATATAATATATAAATAATGTTATAATAATAATATATGTTACAAACATATTTATTATATAAGCAAATATGGACAGGACTTGAAGCAGCCTGGGCCAGTGGAAGGTGTTCATGCCCATGGCAGGGGGGGGGACTGGATGAGCAGCTTTGAGATCCCTTCAACCCAAACCATTCCAGGATTCTCCTATCAAACCACTTAGCTGAGGTGTGTAGTAGTTGCATTTAGAGTTAGATTCAAAGCTGCTTGACTGTGCTGCTATATCTGGGCTGTTCTTACACTGCAGTGCTTCCTTGTCATTTCTAGTGGGATAAATAAAGAAAGATAAATAATTGCTCTTTAACCGGATGTAATTTCCATCAGACAAAATGGGAGAAAAAGTTTATCAATCTGATCTGTGTTTTCCTCAGCAAATAAGTATTGCAGTGCTGGCAGAGTACTTCAGGGGCTTTTTTCTGAGTCTGCTTGAGGTTTTAAGCATTTATTCTGGTATTTAATTATTAAACACCTTGTGGTTCACAACTAGTTCAAGCAGATAATGTGCTGTGAAATGGAAGTCAAATGCCTTAAAAACACCAACCCAAACATGGCCAAGTCTTGTTGAAGGTGTTGGGCATGTTCAGCTCACCGAGCCTAAGCAGGAAGATGAGCTCTGTGCCTGCCCAGTTTTGCAGTAGGGATTAAACATTGCAGCATCAGAAGGAAGTCTGTGGTAGATGAGGAACTCTTGACAGCAGCGAGGGAAATTCTCTGAACAGGAAAATAGGGTCCTGGAGTCCCTCCAAGTGCTCTATGGTGTAGATGAGTGGTAAGAGGGAGCAGCTGGGTGCAAGAGATCAGGGTGAACTGAATTTATCTTTGATTTATAGCCTAGCAAAGGCTACCTGTCCAGCACTGTCTGAGCCAGTGAGTCAACACCAAACAAATCTGTGTCAGCAGTAAGCAATTTAAAGTTCCTGTGCAAACTGGGCTGGAAGAAGGTGTGGAATTGTGCATGTGTTGGGAGTATGTTTGTAGCAAGTGATAGGATTTTGGCAATGTGTGTAAATATTCAGTATTTTTCTGTTGAGGATAGACCTTTCCTGGGAATATTATTAACTGCTGTTCATCTTAAGTAACAATTGGTTTTCTATTTTAATTTCATGGCATTCAGCAAACCGAGGCAGTGGGAGGGTTCTGGAGAAGGTTCTGTGCTGTGAGGGAAAGGGAAGGCTGAGGCTGCCGTTGCCGCTGGCTGCTGATAGATAAAGCTTTTCAGTGCTCAGATACAAGAGAAGAAGGTGACTCTCCTGCTTCTCTCTTATCTTTGTGTTCCTTTGTATTCAGGCACATTGGTACAACATGATTTAACATGGATTCACCCTGTGGAGTGAGGCTCGAGGTGCCTCAGTGCACTGAGCACTCAGTGAACAGTCCAGTTTGTTGTGGGAAACCTTGTGGGCTGGAAATACCTAGAGCTTGGTGGGTTTATGCTGCAGGCTGGGGATCCCAGGGATTTCAGGGCGGTGTTTGCAGCAATGGTTGAAATGGGATTATAGCTTGGAACTGAGCAGGTTTTGTGGGAAGCACTGAGGGATTCTTTGCTCCTGAACCTGCCAATTGTCTGACAATGGTCTTTTTCCCTCCTTTAGGGCTGAGAAAACAGAGGTACTCAGTGAGGACCTGCTGCAGGTATTGTAACACACTTACTATATTTCTTTTTAACACTCTTTGTGAAGTTTGAGTCTGCATGTCTCTGAATTCTGAGGGTGTGAGAAAACTGTGATGCATTTTGAGTGGAAAAACTCAGGTACTTCCATTTCTGAATCTGATCATGTGGCTCAGTGCAGGGAAGGAGGAAGCATTTTTGCTTTTAATTAGATGAAGGAGTTGATAAACTCAGGATCCATTGGTGCTGATGCATTGCCAGTCTGTCTGGTGGAGGATGGAGCAGCTGACTGGCACAGCTGGTTTCTGTCCTCACTTCTGCTTCTCTGCAACAGCTAACTGGGCCTTAAGAGAAGTGGCTAAAACCTGTGCCAATTGCTGCTAATAGAGCGGCAATTTTCTTCTTAGTCTGTTATTGCTCTAAATCAGTGTACAAATGCTTCTTGTTGAGCTTATGCTATTAAATAATGTACAAATGCTTCTTGTGTAGTTTGTGCTATTAAATGAGTGTTCCGATGCTTCTTGTGATATTTGTTCTCAAATCTATCTCCCTGACAGTTGATTTGTTTGCACACTTGTCATCCCTGTGACAGTATATCATCTCCTCAAACATGACTTTCCTGTGGAACTGTCAGATTCACAAGGGTGACTGATTGCATGGAGCAAATTTGACTACAGAATGGGCCTACATAGTTTTCCTCCTGGATTTTGTGAAAGACATAAGAATAGAGGCAGAGCTGTTGAGGGCAGTCAGGCTGGCTGCTCCCACACCTCCAGTGTGCTACTTGCTTCTGATTCATTACACAGCATCTCAGTGTGCTTGGGGTCAGGACCTGCACATGGAACAGGGAAGCCAAACAGATGATGCAAGGACTTCCAATTCAGAGCTCTCCAGCTGCTCAGGTTCAAGTAGAGATGAAGGAATGTGTCAGCCTTCATACTTGCGCTCAGCTCAAGTACATGAAATCGAAGTCAGAGAATCTCAGTCTAGTTTGGGTTGGAAGGGACCTTAAAGTTCATCCAGTTCCACACCCTGCCATGGGCAGGGACACCTTCCACTAGCCCAGGTTGCTCCAAGCCCCATCCAACCTGGCCTGGGACACTCCCAGGGATGTGAGAGCCACAGATTCTCTGGGCAACCTGTGCCAGTGTAAGGGCAATGAGCAGAGCTGAGCCATTTCCCCCTGTTCTCAGGGAACTTTATTTAGACTATAAATACCTGACCTGTCAGTACTAAAGCTGTGAGAAGATGCACAGTGCAGTGGCACAAAGGCTTCTGTACACCTTGGTAGCCTGCAAGGGCCCATCTGTTTTCTTGCTTCGCTGCAGAATAGTAACAAGAAGTGAAAGCCAAAAGCTCTGCCGCTTGTTGCCAAAAAAATTTTGCAAGCAAGGCTTTCCCAGGCCCTGAGCAGCCTGACTACACCCAAGTGGAAGAATTTACTCACTTGTTTGTTTGCTCTTGGGGGCTTGTAGAGGGGCAGGAGGCTCTTATCTAACCAAAGAGCTTTGGGCCATGGTTCTGCTCACTCGACAAACATGGGGCACAGTTGGGCTGGTTTATATTTAGCTCAGGCTTTGCCACAGGATTGTCATGGCTTTTTGTGTGTTCTGTTTTCTGAAGGGTTGTGCTCCATTTCAAGTGTCTGTTAAATATATTCCTGTCTGGAGACAAGGGATTTGATTCAGTGCTGAAAAGGCTCCTACAATAGCCTCGCTTTGTGCCATGGCCTTGTAGTGTATAATAAAGCATTTGTGTGCTGTTGTGTCCTCTGAGGGTGCCCTGAGGGGACAGACAGCATGGCCTGTAGGTCACATTGGCAGTTCAAAGGTGGCTTGAAGGAGATGAATGTCCTTTGTGGTTTTCCTGACATCTTTGAACTAAAAATGCTGATCAGAGAGGAGCGTATAATCTCATGAAGTTTGAGGGTCATGTTCCTCCTATCAGTCATCTGCCTTGTGAGTCTGGTGTTCAGGGTGGACAGAGACTGCTGGGAACGTGTGTGCTCCAGAGTGTCTCTAAGGAATGTGAGACACCACCACCCAGGGCTGTGCAGCCTGCTGGGATGGGTGAGGTAGTTCAGTACAGGATATCACTGTGGTTCAGGAGTGAAGAACCTCTGTGCTCAGTGTTTTAACAAGTCTTAACTGTGTGACCTTGCAAAAATGAATTCTTCCACAAATGATGGATGCTTTAGAATGTGGGAGTGATATTTCCTACCTGTGAGGGTGCTGAGGCACTGGCTGTGGCTGCTCCATCCCTGGGAGTGCTCCAGGCCAGGTTGGACAGGGCTTGGAGCACCCTGGGCTGGTGGAAGGTGTCCCTGCCCATGGCAGGCGGGGGGGATGGGATGAGCTTTGAGGTCCTTCCAACCCAGACCATTCTGGGATTTAATTTTGAAGATAACATACCACAAATGGATCGTTTTAGCTGCAGCAGTAGACCACAAACAGTACCTTTGTGTTCATACATTTCCATATGGACCTTTTTCTCCTGGACTTCATTGTTGCTGCAAGCTGTCAATAAAAGGCAAAGCCTTGTGCTTTCAGAGCTGTCCTTGGGCACTTTCTCTGCACCTTACTCACCCTAACAGATTTTTACTGCACTTTTTGAGCACTCAGACTCACCTTGGCCTCCTGAAAATACAACAGAAGTGATTTTAGAGCTGTATCAAAAACTGGAGTCTGTTTCTGCTTTTTTTCCTCTTGCTTTTAAAATAGAATCCATTCCAAAAGGCCTCCTGTTATTCTTGGTGAGTCATCAAAATGCAGATAAACAGCATTCTTTGGGTGCTGTGCACAGAGAGCTCAGTGCCATGAGCAGTTCTGTCCCACTGCTCATCACTTTGTTTGCTTTTCGTCTTCTTTGAAATAAAATAGTCCAAATTCCTTGCTTAAAATCACTTAAAAGAACAGTTTATTATGTGTATATTTGTCATATTCACAGGCTGTGATTAAGCCGTGTTTGAATTATATGGTGACAAACAGAGCTCTGGTTTGTGCTGTGACACCTATTTTTGTAATTCCATATCCCCTTCAAATTCTAGTCTTCTCTCCCTGAAAATACTACTTTGGTCAGCATGTATGAACTTTGTCCTTGGATTTAACAGCTAGAGAAGACAGGCAGGAGAAAGCTTGGAGTGCACAGGCTTGGTACAGTGTGAAGGAGCTGTTAGATGTGTCTTCAACACCTCCTTTACAAGGTCACAGTGAGACATGAGTTTTCCCACAGGTTTCTCCCTAAATGAGTGTCTTAGGTATCTGCATGTGCCAGTAATCCCTGATGGCAGTACCAACCTGGTTCCTTTTTGCTGAGATGCCAGGTAGGGGCAGCATTTGTCCCTTCCCACTCTGTGGTGCTGTGAGCTCCCACTGAGGAAAAGCAGTTCAAACCTCTCTCGCAGTTCTCCTGTCGGGCACTTCTGCTCAGCAGCTGAACTTCTTGTAAGCTGGAGAGTCTGAGAAATCTGCAGCCCAGAGCAAGTGTGGTGCAGGAGGAAGATTTTCTGCTGAGGGCAGGGAAATCACTTCTGTTTTGTGTTTTGTTTTCTGTTCCTCCTCCCCCCGGGCCCCCCCAGATCGAGAGGCGCCTGGACACTGTCCGGTCCGTGTGCCACCTCGCACAGAAGAGACTCATTGCCTGTTTCCAGGGCCAGCATGGCACAGACCCTGAGAAGAGACATGTGAGTACAGCTGGGGATTGGCTTCCCAGCCCAGGCTGAGTTCTACCTCACATCAGCCAGGGAATGGGGAACTGTGCAATCAGCTCATTGGTGAGATGCCAACTGTAATTCCCCATCCAAATACAACAGCACAGCCTTGGAGCACCTTGTGATGTCAGGGCACTCGCTTGGCTCTGCAGCTGCTGAATGCATGGAGTGTTTGTGAGACCCAGCTAAGGGGAGATCGAAGTCCTCATATTTAGAGTCACCTTTGGGCACAGACACCTCCAGCTGCCTGTAAATGTTTATCTGCACACACCTGATTTCTGCCTCTCTGCAGCAAAACCACAGTAGGTTTTCTTAAAGCACTACGAGAAATACTAGAACATTAAAGCTTTCTCTTTTTATTATTATACTCAATTTATTGAGTACTAGAAGCCCCTAGGAGGGAGAGGTGACAAGTTGGTGGCTTAGATTTCCAGTTAAAGCTGTTTACCTCTCTCTGGCAGTAGCTGACACGTGTTTTGGGCCAGTGATTTGAGCTAAGACTGAGAAGAAAGTGCTTTTCAGAGTATCTGAGAACAGGAGTGTTGAGGCTTGAAACTTTTTGTGACTTGGCATTTTCTTCAAGTTCAAGAACGAGCTGTGTGTGTGTAATAGAAACCATCTGGAAGAGGAGAGAACCTTAGAGGGGATGTATTGGGAAAGCTGGAAA
>NW_008665706.1:24640-34290 GCF_000695815.1 Acanthisitta chloris
TCCTTCTGTTCCATAGAAAAAACTTCCTCTAACAGCTCTGGCTCAAAATATGCAAGAAGGATCCATCCAGCTGAGTGATGAAACTCTGCTGGGGTAAGTGTTTGCCTTGCTTTGTGACTTGCAGTCTGACAGCTTATTGACTGCAGGGCTCTAATTAATGTCTCTGGGTACACAAAGGCTGGTTTCAGTCTAGTGAAACTCCACATTTCTATATTTCTGCTCTAATCCAAAGGGAGAAGCAGTGAGCAAGCATTTCTCCCGGAGTGATTTAGGGCAAGGTTTAGGCTGAATTGCATTCCAGAGGGTTTTGATTCTCTCCTGTCTTAAAAGCTTTTAAAAATGGCTTTTATCCATGTGGATTAGTAGAATTATTGTCTCCATTTGAGGTTTAAAACTTCATGTATTCTGCAATTAAACTGCATTTTACTATATCTATTGCATTCTGCAGGTTCCATTTAATGACTTCAAACCATGTCACTTTGCATTAATTTGTTCATGGTTTAAAATAATTCCAAATTCTTTAACCTGGCCAAGTGGTTATTTGCAACTTACAGCAAAGTGGCTGAAACAAATAAACATCCATGTGCTGAATTCCAGGAACAAGTGGGTTTCCTCATTGCTGATGGGAATTCTAGTGGAGACAGTGTGGGATGACCTTAAAAACCTTTGTGCACATTTTAGTGAGCCACTGCAGGAGATTTAAACACGGGTAAAATCTTAGACAATAGTGTTTCTTTAGAACAAGGTTAAAGTAAAGGTCAGATCCTGCATTTGGAGCCTGGGACTGCTGCACATGTGCTTGCTTGGCATTAGGGGTTTAAGGGTTTCATGTTAAAGGGGCTGCATTGAGCAATGTTCCTGCATCTGGGGAGATGGAAGGATGTGCTTGGAAATCAATCCTGACTTCTGTGCCTTGAGGGCTGCTGTAATCACCTGGGTGTCTTAAAGCCTCCAAAAAACATAGTCGTGGCTCAGGAATTTTTAGAACACAAAGGTTTACTAACACCCTTTGCCTATCCCAAATGTGTCCATGGCAGCATAGGGCACTTGGGTTAATGCTTTGCTTTATACAGCACCAAGCTGTGCAAAAGGGCCACCACTGTTTTGTTGGGAATCTTTCTTTGGTCAATAGTAACTCACCTGACAATGTCCTGTAATTCCTGAAGGAAAATGTTGGATACCTGTGGTGATGCAGAGAACAAACTGGCCATGGAGCTCTCCCAGCATGAAGTTCAGATTGAAAGAGAAGTCCTAGACCCGTTGTGCCTGCTGACAGAGGTGAGTCACTTCAGCCTGCCTGAGCAAATACATTTGGGTTTGTGTCTGAACAGGGCAAGAAGGGTTTATCCCTGTGCTAATTATAGAACTGATGTAAGGGAGTGGTGGAAAGTGGAGGTGAGAGCTACAACATGGAGTTTGTTACAGTGCACAGTTGAAAGATCAATGTAAACCTCAAATCCTCATTTCAGACAGAGATCCCCAACATTCAGAAGCAGAGGAAGCAGCTTGCAAAGCTGGTGCTGGACTGGGATTCTGCAAGGGGAAGGTAAGAGAGGATTTCAGTTACTTTCTAGTGCTTTGCTGGTCATGTGAACCTCTTGTTGGCATCTCAAGGCATCTGAATCTGTGGGTTTGTTTCCTGCCAAGAGAAGCCAATTTCAAGGAAGCCATAAATGCAGATTCTTTTCAAATACTGATTTTTACCAATGAAACTTTTCTTCCCCAGATACAACCAAGCCCACAAGACTTCAGGAACAAATTTCCAAGTGCATCCTTCCAAAATAGAATCTCTTAAGGAAGAGATGGATGAAGCTGGAAATAAAGTCGAGCAATGCAAGGTGAGAACAGGCTGAGTCTGTCCCTTCCACACCTCTCCTCAGCAGCAGTAACCAGGTGCTGCTGCAGTCAGCCTGGCACATGGAACTGCCTCATTGCTGCAGCTGCCAGGCCTGTGCTTGTTAAACTGTGTGTCTTAAAGGTACTTTAACACCAGCTGATCTCTGAACTGCTTTAATTTAATGAGGAACTCCAGGGGATTTTCAGTTGGGTATTTTACACTATTTTGTGTTTCAGTCTGAGGCAGTTGTGAGAAGGAGCTGTGTCCTGGCCCTCCCTGACTGCCCACGTGTCTGGGTGCTCCGAGCCACAGAGGAGCTTCATGCACTGGGAGCTCCCTGGCTGAAATTCAAGCTGTGCCATCCCAGGACATGCTGATTGTCACAGTTCTGAGCAGTTCACATTCAGTTTCACTTCTCAATTGGCAAATACTCCTTTATGCCACAGCTGAGCTGAGAACCAAACCCACTTTTATTAGTAGTTTTCTTTCAGTGCTATAAATAGCATATTGCCATTCAGTGCAGTTACTGACTGAAGCTGGAAAGTGCTTTGCTGTGTAAAGCAGAGTTATGCATTTTGAACTCATTTTGCTTGAAGAGCACAAGAAGCAGAGCAGGTGCATCTCTGTAGTGCCTGAATCCATAGTTCAGGCTCACTGCAGGCAAAGCAATCACAGCTAACCCTGTCTGCTTGTGTAATTTGAAATGCTCCTGTAAATCTGATGTACCATTTTGCTTTCTTTTCTTTCCCAAAGGACCAGCTAGCAGCAGACATGTACAGCTTTGTGTCCAAGGAAGGGGAATACGCTCGCTGCTTCGTCATGGTGAGTGTCTCCGTGTGACTCTGACTGCGGCACATCTGTGCACAGGCACTCAGACCTCAGAGATGACATGTTGTGTGCTAAACCTTCTAGTCTTGTCTTATGTGCTCATCAGAAGCTAATCCTCTTTTTGTTTTTAAAATGTGGCTTCTGTTCTCAGTTATTAGAAGCACAAGCAGATTACCATAGAAAAGCATTAGCAGTCATAGAAAAGGTCCTACCTGAAATCCAAGTCCATCAAGGTAAAGTAACCTGTGCTCTGGCTGATGCTTCTCCTTGCCTGTGCCACCTCTGCACAATATTCTCCTCCTTTATCTTGACTCTCTTGCATGCAGACTGATTTAATAAGGCCATTTTGATCTACTTAACAATTTTACATTCCCAAGCATAATTCCATCTCTGTTCTCTGGACTTCTCCAGCCATATTTAACACACTAATCAAATATTAAGGATCTGTCTGATCCCCAGGAGGGTAAAGGAAGGATTTTTCTATTTGCTGACACTTCTTCCTTGGTAATATGTGCCCTTTTGCTGAGTCACACAGGGCTTTTCAGGCCAGTGGAGCTATCACTGTGATTTAGGAGCAACTTAGAGTCCTCGATCTTGAGTGATTCCCAGGTGATTATCAAGAAAACTCCATGTGTTTTAAGGAGATTGATGGGGGTTCCCTTCTTTTGTGCAATCCTCTTTACCAGCCCTGAAAAACGGAGAGTTCAGATTCCTGTGCTGATTATCAGCAGTTAGGGAAAGTGAATTAAGTAAACAGCTGAATTTCTTCCCTAAGAAGAAATGGAAATGCTGTGAAGCTTCCAAATGCCAGTGAAGTTAAGGTGTGTCATTAATGGTTTGGGATGAAGATGTGCCATGTGTTTTGGGAGCTGCAATCCTAAATGCTGACTGTGCTGTCCCTGAATCCCCTGATTGCTTTGGAGAAGGAGTTAACTGAACAAAGTCTGAGGAAAATACAATCTAAGCTGAGCAAGGCTCAAGTGCCTTCAGTTTTTGAGCACATGCAGGTTGTAAAGGGTGAACCATTGAAGTACATAAATCGGAGGATCTGGCTGGAAGGTGATAGAGAATATCTGTGCTCTGTCAGCTGGGGAGACGAGAGAATGCAACCAGGTGATGCTTGTCCAGCAGCAGGGCTGCAGTAGGGGTACACAGAAGGTTCTTTAGGAATACAACTGCTTTAAACTTTTAGTTGCTTTGTGCAAGCTTTTCATATCGCAGGTGCTTCAGAAGCATTCAGAAATGCTGTCCTAGAAGGGGGGCCAGGAGCCGTGGTGGCTAAGAGTAAGACATTACCTCAGTTGTGTTTGTAGCTGCAGTGTAAACTGGAGCCACAGAATCCTGGAGTGGTTTGGGTTGGAAAGACCTTTAAGCTTTAAGCTTATCCAGTCCCACCCTTGCCATGGGCAGAGACACCTTCCCCCTAGCTCAGGTTGCTCCAAACCCCATCCAACCTGGCCTGGAACACTTCTGGGGATGAGAGCTGTGACTTACTGTGACTTTGAACAAGTACTAATATTTCTTTTCCTGATGTTTGCTTGCAAACCTTGGGAAAATGCCAAGTGCATCTCATGGTGTGTTAACGAATGAGAGGAACTAAAACCTTATGAGGGATGTGGTTGATGTGGTTTTGTAAAGAAAAAGGGTGAATTAAATCCTTTGCAGAAACACTTTGTGTCTTCAGAGCACTCTTTCAAGTCCTCTGAAGTTTTGTCTTTCTTGCCCTTTTTTCCACATAAAAGAAATAACACGTCTGTACTAACAATGACTTCTACATCTGCATTTTTTCACTTAAAGCAGGAGAAATGGGGGAAAAGTAAATTGTAGGAAAGAACAAATTCACATTCAGTTTGGAGGTACTTGTGCCAATTTGAGTTGAACAACAACTGAGGAATTGAATTGAAAATTTATGTGTGTCAAGAAATCAAATTTAAGGAATGAACTTTGTGTTAACAGCTCAGTTTTTATGCACCTTAAACACAGCTAAAGCTAAGCTAAGATCAGCCCAATCTGGACAAAACTTTTCTCACAGATTCTTGCAGGCTGAAGCCAAATCAGCACTGCTGGAAGGTGCAGCCCTGTGCTCACTTGTGGTGAGGTTTATTATTTATAACACCAGTTAACACACAGGATTTGTATGTGATATTCCACCCAGAAAGATGCAGAAGTATCTTTTTCTTGATCCCCAGCAGCTTCATTTTCTCTTTCCTCATGATCCAAGGGACTTTACCAGTCCAGGGTTGTAAAACTCCTGCTGTAGTCTGACTTTTCCTGTGCTGTACTAGAGGCTTTTCTTCTCTTCTTGTCTGGGCTGTGTCTGGGTTTGGGAGATATTCTGCTCAGTGTTTTGATGCTCTCCAACCAGACAAATGGACTGAAAAACCAGCGTTTGGGACTCCCCTGGAAGAGCATCTCAAGCGCAGTGGGAGAGAAATCGCAGTCCCCATCGAGGCCTGTGTCATGATGCTGCTGGAAACAGGGATGAGAGAGGAGGTGGGTAATTCCAGCCCGCAGGCCACGAAGGATGGGGAAAAGAGCCCAGCTGAGCACAGGACTGATGTTGTTGCTTGTTAGGAAGTTGCTTAAGTAATTAGTTTGCTAGTGTAGATCAGAAATGTTTTGCAACACAATAACCTTGAGCGGTGTTGGAAGTACCTTTGAGATGAATGCACATACAGAAAAAATCTGGGATGGGCCAAGGGAGAGGAGCTCAGACACAGCCACATGACAGCGACAGAAACACTAAGGGCCAGCGGAGTTCTAACAGTCAGGTGAAGGCCCCAGACCTGCAGTGTCCCAGCAGAGGCTGTTGTAAAACTTGTGCTGTCCCGTGCGTGTGCCTGTGTGCTGTTACCAGTCAGTACACTGTATTTCTGTGATCAGGGCCTGTTCCGAATCGCTGCTGGAGCCTCCAAGTTGAAAAAGCTGAAGGCTGCCCTGGACTGTTCGACTTCACAGCTGGACGAGTTCTACTCCGACCCCCATGCTGTGGCAGGTACTGTGCCTGTGCCCAGGCAGACCAGGGGGAGTGGGCACAACACAGCTTTATGCTGTTCATTGAACTGTTCACCTGCTGCAGGGTGAGGTGTGAACCTCTGCAGGTAATCTCTGTGTGAAAATAAAGTGAATGTCACTTCACTGCACAGTTTGACACACAGAAGTGTAGGGAGCTCCTGCTCACCACACCCGGTGGATTCCTGTGTGTGTGACAGTGTGTGTGAATTCAGGGGATCACCACAATCCAAATGTCACGTTTCCTCTCGTGATGAGAACGTTAACATGGTCAGGGCAGATCAGAGCCGTGTGTTGACCTTTCATATGGTCTTTGTTCTGAAGAGATGATTCACAGCTTTTTAGCACATTTCTGTCAAATGACAGTAACTCCTGGCAGACCTTTCGAGAAGGTTTGAGCAAGTCTTTCCCTGGAATCTGAGGCCTATTGCATAGATAAAACTGCAAATCTGAGGACAGAGTTTTAGCTGAAGGCTGAGAGCAGTGGCTGAGGAGCCAGAGCTGACCCTGTGTGCATTGCAGGGGCCCTGAAATCCTACTTGCGGGAGCTGCCGGAGCCTCTGATGACCTACGGCTTGTACGAGGAATGGACACAGGCTGCAAAGTGAGTGCCCTAAGAGCAGTTATGTGGGGGAACGTCCTGCTTGTTTCTGTCCAGTTTGGTTCTTCATAGATGAATTCAGAGAAACAACCAAGCTCAAACAGTTAATTTTCTGATTTCTGCTCTAAGATGTTTTGTGCAATAAATTGTTTTAAATTTTGTGGTTTGGCTCAATCCTAATTGCACAAAATGTGGTGAAATCTCTTTTATGTTTAACCACAAGGGCTGCTTCACAGTGCTGGCTGCATAGTATTGGTGCTCAAGCAGTTTCCTTCTGTTGCAGGTAGAGATAATTCAGGGATTTGTCTCAAAGGTTACCGAGTCTGATCATGAAACTGCATTTAAGTGACGTAAATGAAAGGTTATTTAATAATCTCTTTGTTCACTGCTGAAACAACTAATTTCTGATCTGAAAGTAAGATGTAATGGGATTTTTTTTCCCTTTCAGTATTCAGGACCAGGATAAGAAGCTACAAGAGTTGTGGAGGATTTGTAACAGATTACCTAAGCATTATTATGCTAACTTCAGGTGTGTGTGAACATGTTAACTTAGCTGCTTTAGTGGTAGAGTACTGATCTCAAAGCTGTTTAGCCAAAACTCTAATCCAGGTGTGTTTTTCTTGGCCAAATTCAGAGAGATGTATAAAAATACATCTTATTTTGTCAAGCAGTGCATTAATTGTGGTAAATTATTCAGTCAGGTTCACTCACTGTTGACTGTCATGAAACAGTAATGCACAGCATCCTTCTCTTAACAGCTATTCTGTGCTCTTTGTTGTATTTTCCAGTCTTAGAGGTCACCTGGATCTATCTTAAACCTGTCATTTTTCCTTTTGCTTTTGCCTTTTGGGAATGAATGGGAACAAAACCATCTCTGGTAACTCATGCAAGTTCCATTGGAGGACATGAAAATACCTGTTGACTTGGCATTCACAATCTAAATGTTGTTTTCTGAAAGCACAGCAGTTCTGTAGTTCATTTGGCTAAGGTGGGAGCTGCTTCCCTTGCTGCCCAGATCAGCTTTGATCATCCATGAGTGAAACTTAGGGCCAGCTGCCAAGCAAGGAGGCTGCTCATCTCATCCCTGTGCTGTTGGGAGCTGTCTTTGCAAGTTCTTGCCTTTTCCTTCACTTACTTTCAACAAGAGATGCTCTTAAATCTTGCTGTTTAATGATTTCTTTCCTTTCCATAGGTATTTAATCAAATTTCTAGCAAAGCTTGCGCAGAACAGTGATGTTAACAAAATGACCCCCAGCAACGTCGCCATAGTCCTGGGCCCCAACTTGCTATGGGCAAAGAACGAAGGGTGAGTTCTGTTAGGAAAGCTGCAAGACAACTGCAGGAGAATTGATTATTTTAAATCCTGTAGGCTATTCACAGCAGCAGACTGTTTACCTGACAGATATTTCACATGTTCTTTCAACCTGTGCCTTCAGGTCCCTTTAAGCGTGAAGGACTTCCAGAGCTGTGAATATTACTGTCTAGATCTCATCAACACATGAAGTTGCTCTTTATGAGGCACTGAGGAGTCAGATTACCTAAATGACAATTTATGCTAAACATGGTGGATTGAATTATTTTTGATTTCTTCCTTTGATAGAACTCTGTATAAAGTGTTCACAAATCTCTTCTGCAGATCCCTTGCTGAAATGGCTGCAGCAACTTCAGTCCATGTGGTAGCAGTTATTGAGCCAATTATTCAGCATGCAGACTGGTTTTTCCCTGGAGGTAAATTCCTGCCTCACTTAAAAGAATTTTATACTACCCTGCCCAGGTACACCTCCAGTGGCTTCTGCAGTGAGGCCCCAGCTGGGATATGTGTCTTAGGATGCAATCTGTCTGTCTCTCTTCCAGATCAAGATTTCAATGTGTCTGGGGCATTTGTTGCAGTTCCTGCTGTTAATTCCAACCACTTGTCACACTCTGGGAACGACTATGAATGTGGGACACTGGAGAGGAAGAGACCTGTCAGCATGACTGTGATGGAAGGGGATTTGTTGAAGAAGGAAAGGTAGGTGTGATTCTTGGGTTAGGTGGCAATTATTAGCCTCTCCTGAGGAGGCTTTGATCAGACAGGTCTCAGGAGAGGAATTGAATGGAAATACTGTAACAAAAGTGATTTATCTCCTGTTGTTGCAGCCTGAGGATGGCTCAGAGGTAATGTACTGTTATTTCCTTCCAGTTACACTCCATGCATGATCAACCCTAAGCAGATATTGCTGTTCTCAGTTACCATTTTCCTAGTACACATTTGGGGGGGTCTAAAACCCACTGAAACAGAAGTGTATGTCCTAGCATCTCTGAGTCTCTAACTTCTGATATCCCATGGCTTCTCTTTCAAAGCCCATAAGCTGAGGTGGTGTTACCTGGTGCCTCCATGATAAGACTCCTCAGTTGATGATGGTACAGTATGCCACAGCGAGCAGTAGAGCGCTAAAAATACCAATAAAACGTGCTGTTTCCCATATAACATGTAGTGTAATGTTCATTATTATCACTCTTCATGAATATTCAAGTGACGTGCTGTTTTGTTTTTAGCTGTTGATTCAAGTGTTGTTACCTGTTAGCCATGGGCAGCCACATGCAAATTTGCCAGCACTGACAGGAAGAAGGAAATCAATTTAAGATTTAAGTCTTTAACACAACAAGAGTAAAATTAAATGCTAGAGTGAATGTGCTGAATGCATTTTAAAACCTGTTGGAGCTGGGATCTGTTTATCCATAGTTCTCCTTGACACACAAATTAGGCTCACAGAATGGTTTGGGTTGGCAGGGAAAGTTTAAAGCTCATCTAGTTCTAGCCCCCAAATCACAGCCTATATCCGGTGTATTTTTTTGAACCTATACTGCAGCTTAGTGTGTAATAGAAACAAAATTCATGTGGCAAAATACACTCAGTGAGGAGTTACTCTGGTCTGTAAGGAAATGTCTGTATTTCCATGTAAACTCTGAGTGCTTTGACCTCATTGTCATCAATGTTTGTCTTGGATCCTACTCAAGTAGTTTGTTCACTTATGTTCAGCTTATCCCTCTGTGTGGATAAGCCAAATCCTGTTGCATGTCTTAACATTCCTGGTGTTGTGCAGCCAGTGGCAGCTTTAACATCGTGGTGTTGTGCAGCCAGTGGAAGCTTTAACATCATGGTGTTGTGCAGCCACTGGAAGCTTTCCTTGTTGCTGCTTTGCATGCTGACGTCGGGGGTCGCGTTTGTCTCGTGGTCGTAACATGCAGCTGTGCAGTTGGTGTTGGCTGCGTGGTGTTGTTCACTCTCTCTTCTCTCTGTAGCTTTGGTGTGAAGGTTCTGGACTTCCCAGCGAACCCTCGGAGATGTGGCACTGTAAACAGAAAGCACACATCCCCGGCCTTCCAGCC
>NW_008665707.1:0-799 GCF_000695815.1 Acanthisitta chloris
AGAGAAATGCCAGTTTCTGTGCTCAGTATCAAGGAAGGTTTTTGAGGATCCTCCAGGGCACCCCTGGAAGAGAGAAAGGGTGGCAGAGAAGGCTCTGAAGATACAGTTCGTGGATCCTCCCCATGAGCAGCAGGTCACTGTTCGGGGAGAAGTCTACTTTCCAAATCTCCGTATCCAGCCCAAGGCCCTGGACTCCGGCTGCATCGTGAATGACACTGAAGAAGCACGGCCTGTGGAGATTATTAACTGCAGCCCAATTTGAGTTCCACTGGTCATTCCAGGTGGAGAAGGTGGTGAAGTCAGAAAAGTACGTACACCTTTGCCCTATCCTTGAAGCTCTTCTTCCTGCTGTCCTGTTTGTACTTTGCAAAGACCAAAGCTGTTTGCCTGGGATCTGGCAAAGTGCTTCAGACTTTCCCTTGTGGAAATAACAGTGATCAGCCCTGGTCAGGCTTGGATGCTCAGGGAATAGGTGTTCTCCACCCATTTGCTGCCTTAGCCTCTATACTAGCTTCTCCTGGGAAGGAAAGCTGGTGGGAAAGCTGCTTTCTCTGACTTCCATGGCTTGAGGCAAAGACCACCTTGGTGAAGAGCTCCTAGTCTCAGCTCCACAGTGCTGGTGGAGGCACTTCCACAGCCCTTTGGCCCCTCTGCTTTGCTTGGGATGGGTCCTCTCTGCAGGCAGAGGAGTTTCTCTCTGCTCCTTGCCTTCCTCCTTGGCCTGGAAGTGCTGGAGGATGTCCAGAAGGTCCCAATTCACATGAGCTACTTTGCACCTGGGCTGATGCTGAACATCTTG
>NW_008665708.1:0-1874 GCF_000695815.1 Acanthisitta chloris
GAATACCAACCAGACCAACGGGAGGGCTGTGTACATTTGGTTGCTTATCTATTACCCTACCCACAACTGAAATGGCGATGCAAATTCACCTCAACCAAATGCATATTCAAACCAGCCGTCATAGACAGGCAACCTTGCCTTAAATTCTCAATGTGATGACAATCTCAAATTATTTAATACTCTGGAAAAAATATTTTCTGCTACCCTTCTCCGGGGTCTAGCAGCAGCAAAAGCTTTAAATAGTCTTGATAAACTTGCCTGTTGGGTAGCCAAAACAGCGAACCAAGCCTCCGATATTTTGTCCTTGCTTGCCAGTGATGTAAAGTCAATTAGACATGCTACACTGCAAAATAGAGCTGCAATTGATTTTTTATTACTTGCCCACAGTCGTGGATGTGAGGAGCTTAGGACTTTGATGGTATGTGTTGTATGGACCTTAAGGATCACTCAGAATCTATACATAAGAAAATAACCCAACTACAGCAGCAAACGCAGAAACTTAGCATGGATGTAGAATTTTTTGGTCTTAATGCATTATTTGATGGATGGGGCGTAACTGGCTGGCTAAAAGGCTTATTGCAGACTATAGTACTCATTGTTAGCGTCATTTTTATATTAGTTTTAATCATTCCCTGTATATTAAGTTGCTTGCAAAGCATAATTAATCGCTCGCTTAACCACGCCTGGATTGTCCAAAAAGAAAAAGGGGGATGTGTGGAGGAGTTTTTATTAGATAATGGGCATGGATTGCTTTCAGAAGGCTTGAACAATCCCGGCCTGTAGTGTTTGGCGAGAGAAAAGTGTGGTGTCCTTGAAGACTGTAGAAGAAGGAGGGCTGAGTGCTTGCACGGCACAGGTGGTTCACGTCTTCCGGACATCGGACCGGATCCGGATGAACATACATGGGGCTGGATCCGGATGGGCATGTATGAAGATGGATCCGGTGCATGGACAAGCTACGTGGACCTATCTGGAAGTGCACTGGGGGTGTGGACACGGACACTTAACCAATAAACATATGCCACGAGACACGATGCATGTACCCACCTTGATTATATAACACTACAGTATAAATATGTGTGCCTCTCACAATAAAGTGTGCAACAATCGTAACTGTATCCGTATTTGTTTGTACCACGGCAGCTGACTCCGACTGGAGGGTCCCTCAACACCGTATCAAGGCCTTTTCTGCTTTTCATTCTGCCACACTGGCGAGGGGGCTGGCAGTGCATGTGAAGTTGGGAGTAGACACAGCCGAGACAGCTGACCCAAACTGACCAAAGGGATATTCCATACCATATGACATCATACACAGTACATAAAGTGGGGTGAAAAAGAAGGAAGGGGAAGACATTTGGAGTGATAGCATTTGTCTTCCCAAGTGACTTTTACACATGATGGAGCCTTGCTGTCCTGGGGAAGGCTGAACACCTGACTGCAGATAGGAAATAGTGAAAGAATTCCTTGATTTGTTTTGCTTGCATGCGTGGCTTTTGCTTTGCCTATTAAACTTTCTTTATCTCAACCCACGAGTTTTCTAGATTTTACCCTTCCTATTCTCTCCTCAATCCCACTAGTAGAGGTGTGAGTGAGTGTCTGCATGGTACTTGGTAGCTGGCTTGGGTTAAACCATGACAGCCAGTTAGCGAGGTAATGGAAATAAATTTACTCTTTGTGTTTTAGCTCTGGGTTTGTGGTTGTTCCAATTGTCTGCCTTTGCTGTCTCACACAGATTTGTAGTCAGCAGGATCCAGGAACAACCGTGCCATGGCTCGCAAAAACGCCAGGGACTGGGGAGGCTATGTGGTGACTCCCCACATTCCAGGATGGCCCATGTTATGTTTTTTGAATAGTATTCCCTAATTTAGTGTTTC
>NW_008665709.1:0-16823 GCF_000695815.1 Acanthisitta chloris
TGGGCTCCCCCCTCGAACGAGCATCATCCGTTTCGGATTAAGAAAAAGAAAAGGATCCACCCCAAAACTTCCCCTCTGGCTGCTTTCGCCTCGCTCTTTGCAAGAAAAGAAAAGCTTTTTTTTAAAAAAAACCACCTTAAAATATACGGCTGGGAAATGATTTTCTGCTATCCACTAAGCTTCAAGGGAAATATAACTTTGTTGGATCAACACCCGTAGCTTTTAGGCAAAATCACTGGGGTTTGTGCTGTTTGGGTGCTAATGGGCTTCTCCCTGCCCGGCTGATGTGCTCCCAGTGCCAGAGTCATTCTGGGGTTCAGGGCAGTGTCCTGCTGATGCTGCTTCCCATGGGAAAAGCTGGATAAAGAAGGAAAACAAGCAGGCCCTGAATGCACACCCCAGAAGCAAAGAGGAGCCCAAGCCACAGGGCTGGCCAGTGACCCCTCACCCTGCTCACCCCAAGGAGCTAGAATGTGTTCACTTTGATGTTCCTACTGGAGTTTGATCCCACTGTGCCATTAGCAACCTCACCCAGCGCTTGGCAGACACATCATCAGGCATCCAGGATATTTATATAGATATTTTTGATACGGAGAAAAGGTAGTAAGACTGGAAGCCTCCCTCTGAGGCTGACGGTTGAATAAACCACCTGTATTTGTTCAGAGCTCTTTACTATGGATCTGCTCATGCTTTGGAAGATCATGGGCAAATAAGCAAGTCCCATGTTCCCCCAGCCAGTTGGAATACTTTCTCCACCTTCAGCTTGAGCTGGGAAAGGCAAAGGAGTTTTTTCAGCACAGACAAGGTGCCCCCTCTGCCAGCCCCACTCCCTCCCTGGGATCCCAGGAGCTGGGAAGCAGACACAGGACAGGGCCACCAGGGCTCCTGCTCAGTGCAGGCAACATCCAACTGAAAGCTGAGACTCATCTTTAAGATAAGCTCCCTTCTTTCTGTGTAAACCCATCCAGAAACCATCCCAGGAAGGGATGAGGTTGTGCCTGAAAGGGATTCAGTGAGAGAAGTGGGGTCTGTGCCAGACCTGCCCTCCTACCTCCTTGCCTGCAGCTTCAAATGCCACTTTGGGGGGAAAAAGGGAGAGACAGACAGTATTTCACAAATGACAGTGTGCCTTTTTTCTCTCAAATCAGTTTTTCCTGTGTTTTCTCTCCTATCCAGCATGATGTCTCCAAGTCACAGCAGGTTCAGCACTACCTGGAACTGGTTTTAGGAGAGGGGAAACGGCAGCTGCATTTCCAGCTCTGCAGAGCAGCCACCATCGTGTGCAGGAGTCTGGGCCAGCCTGGCTCCAGCTGCTCCCCAGCACAAAATCCTGGCTCCCTCCCACCCTCCAGCAGCCTGTTTATTTACAGCAGAGCATTTCTTTCTAAAGATCTGGTCTCAGGGGGCAAAATCCCTTCTGTGTGTGAAACCAGTACTGACTAGCTCAGACATTGTCTTCTGGAGACTGCAGGCAGCCTGAAACAATAGGGATGTGCAGGGTGTCCTGATGCATTTCCATTTTTGGACCATGATAGATCTGAAACCTAATAGTAACAGCTCTAAAAATGGCCCACGGTAATTAGCTATTTGGGAATGGGTTTGGTATTCAGCCATCACACACAATTCTTAATGGCCTCACGTCTTCCTGCATACCAGAAGATTCATTTCACCCCTCAAAATTGGACAAAGCCTCCAGGTTCCCCTTGGAAACTTTCAGACACTAGCACGAGCTGGAGTATGGACATCAGCAGCACAATGGAAACACGCCCCAAAAGTCCTTGGCATTAGATGTAAGAAACGAACCAGGGAACGATTGTGTTGTGTTTCATGTATAACTCAGTCCAAATCTCCAGTTTTTAAAAAATGCAACCCACGCAGGCAGAATTCAGCACAGACCCTAGTTTTACCCGATATCGCTGGATTACAGACAACCGCTCCCCGTTTTTGGGGGTTTGCTGACACCTGGTGTTCTGGAAAAGAAGCTGTGAGTTCCGGCAAGTCCCTTCCCTTGTCTCCGCTGGGATCGCCGCTCTCCCAGGTCAGACTGATGTGTGGCTGGGAGGTAATCCTGAATTTGGAACCTCTAACCAGACCCTCAGAAGTGCTGGTTAGATTTCAACGGCATTTTTTAACATCTCAAGTCAAGAGCAGTGCTGCAACAGTATTTACACATCATGGTACAGATGTGCACTTCCTTACTTAAGGAATCAGGGGAACTGGAATGAAGAATCTCAGATCTCATCATAGAATAATTTGGGTTGGAAGGGACCTTTCAGATTATCACATTACAACCCCCTGCCACGAGCAAGGACACCTTCCACTAGACCAGGTTGTTCCAAGACCCATCCAACCTGGCCTTAAACATTTCCAGGGATGGAGCAACCACAGATTCACTGGGCAACCTGTGCCAGGGCCTCATCACCCTCACAGGGAAGAATTTCTTCCTCATATCTGATCTAACCCTGACCTCTGTCAGCTTGAAGGCATACCCCCCTGTCCTGTCACTCCATGTCCTTGTCCAAAGTTCCTCTCTAGCTCTCTGAGGTACTGGAAGGGGCTCTAAGGTCTCCCTGGAACCTTCTCCAGGCTGAACAACCCTGACTCTCTCAGCCTATCTCTGCAGCAGAGGTGCTCCAGTCCTTGGAGCATCTTCATGGCCTCCTCTGGACTCATTCCAGCAGGTCCACAGCCTTCTTATGCTGGGGGCCCCAGTGCTGGATACAGTGCTCCAGGTGGGGTCTCGGCAGAGAAGTGTAGAGGACCATAATTAGCACAGTGCAATGAAATAGTGCATTTCCTTGCAAGGGACAAGAATTATGTGATTCAAAGGCAAGAGATATCTCTACTGTGGCTGCTCTACCCAAGCCACTCATTTAGGGTTAGCATCAAGAGCCAGAAAACAAAACTGACTTGAGAAGTCAAGCACTCAAAGCAGAATTCTCCTTTTTCAGTTAAAGCACATTTTCCCACATCAAATAAAGGAGGAAAATGAGTAAGCAAGAAGGCACATATCACACCAATACAGAAGCACAATAAATTATCACAAAACCTGAACAAATTCAAATACAAGAGTGGGCAGTGTTAAGGAAACTCCTCTGTCCAACCATCAGGAGCCAGTCAGGCAGTCACTCTCTCACCACCTGAGCTGGGATTGAAGGCACTTCACAGCAACACACACCACTCTCACACAGTCACACCAGGTTTCCCATAGCAGAGTCTCAGACGACCAGATCCTTAAAAATAATTTAATCATGGTGCAAACTAAATAACAAAACAGCAGAATAATAGAGTAACAGCTAGAGTAGGTGCCTCGCTGAACAAAGATCTGTTTTCCCCCTCACAGATGTGCCTGCAGTAACAGCAGAATGCTCTGACTCTGGCTGCTATTGAAGATGACAAAACAGCCACCACAAAGTGCATGAAAAAGTCCAATTCCAGTACTTTCCTTCTTCATACAGAGTAAAAGTCATCCTCTGTTATTCTCACAGGTAGTACTTAGTCCTACTAAAATGATGCTTTTACAATGCAGGAAAAAATTAATTTACACTCACAGGATGGACTGAAACAGAACATGAATGCAAACCCCATCCAAACTCTTGTATTTCCAAAAGAAGTCCTGGGAGACCAGGGCTCAGCTGACCAACACGCTCACCTTGAGAGCTGTGATGAGCTAAACCATGAAGAGTGTCTACCTTGTAGATCACACTGTCTTTTTTGCTACTCTCATCCTCTGATGGGCACTGGGAAGATTTGCATCTGCAAACTGAAGCTGAAAATACAGGATGAAAGTAAAAGCCACATTGGGTAAAGCTTTTCCTAAATGCTTAGATCTGAGGTACTTGATCAATCACTTCATTGAATTATGGCCTGATAAGGAATTTCACTGCCTCTCTTTTCTCTGTTGTTTTTAAACACTTTTCAGAGTACAGTCTCTGCAAAACTTGTCCCACTTCTACACCACAACATCATTATCTCAGCCTGTAATGCTGATCTTAAAATAAGGACAGTGGCTCCCCCAGGAATAACCAGCACCAGCTGTCCATGTCCTTTGCTGGACCAGCATTTCCATCTCATTCCAGATGCCTGCCCTGCCCAAATCAGATTGGTTACTTCTCCCCAGGCAAACACTGCTGCAAACAGAATTCCATAAATAAATCCACCACAAGATTTAAATATTTACAGCACAAACTCATAAGAAAAACATTGTAACACTGGTTAATATGTAATGAGAACCATGTGGCCACACTCCTGCGACACAAGCTGGTGTTCCCTGCATGCAAGGGCAGCTGTAGAATGTCTCCTCCGCTGAGCAGCAAACTTGGTGTTTGGGATCTAGGCCCACAGGTTGAACATCCACTGCCCAGCGACACATATGCTTTGGGATTCAGGGGATAGTAGAGGTTTGAAGGATTTATCATGTGGACAATGTTTCAAGCTAAATGACCCCTCAGTTCTCCTGAAAGAGATTAATGCAACCAAGTCCTCAAAAACCACAAAGGTCTATAAAACAACATTTGAAAATATTCAGTAATGCACATTCCTCTCACAGAGAGCAGACAGTTTTCTCACAAATCATTTTACAAACTCAGTGCTTTAAAGTGTCTCATTGAAGTTTATGGTGCCATCAGCCTTTCCTTGTTATTACAGTATAATTATTGATCATTTTTGGACAATGACTTGAAATTTCAAATGTCCTGAAGTCTCTACTAGGAAACTGAAGCAATCTGGTATGAAAAGAAGGCTGATATGAAGAAAACAAAACCAAAAATTGCACCTTTTTGTTTAAACCCCTATTTCCCCCCCCAAGAGAAGCTGTGGATGTCCCATCCCTGGAAGTGTTCAAGAGCAGGTTGGATGGGTCTTGGAGCAACCTGGTCTAGTGGAAGGTGTCCCTGTCCTTGACAGGGGGGTTGGAACTAGATGGTATTTAAGGTCCCTTCCAACTCAATCTGTGATTCTATGTTTTTTTCCCTAAAATCACAGAGGAATTTCAGACACAGATGATTTTCAGCAGCCTGTTGAAGTGCATTTGTAACAGTGTCAGCAGTTTACACTTCTGTAAATAATTTCACATCCTCTCCCGGAGGATGTGTATTCTTTTATTGCAACACCCTATGGGTGTTGTTATCTTGATTAAAGATAATTAAATACTCTGCTGGCTTTCTCAACACTTGAGCAGATGCATCTCATCTTAGAATCAAGGAATCATAGAATCATTCAGGTTGGAAAAAACCCTCTAAGCTCATCAAGTCCAACCACCATGTTCACCACTGAACCATGTCCCCAAGTGCCACATCCATACATTTTTTTAACACTTCCAGGGATGATGACTCCAAATTCCCACAGCTTCAAGAAAACCTCATACCTGTTTTTTCGTGACCAGATGTGGGAGCTTCATTATGGCCTTTATGCTTTCCTGGTCTGTCATTCGCTGTCCCTCCCTCAAAATAAAGCTTAAATATGTAACTTTAACACAGCTGAGGTTTGGAGGGAGATGTGCAGTGCCCCTTTTTCACTAGTGCAATATACAAATAGATAGCAGCTACTGACACAAGCATTCTCATCACTGCTAACAACTTTCTGGAAAGTTATCCTCTTGAAAAGAGTTTCAGTGCTTTGACACCAAGAATATTGCCTGCTCAGTAGTGATTGTTTACAGTCTTTTCCTCTTCTGCACAATAAAAGCTCACAAGAAGCAAGCAAACCAAACCAAACAAACACACTCAAAAACCGACAAACCAAAAAAAAAAACAAACCAAAAAACCCCAAAGTGTTCACACTTGGTTCAGTGCAACAAAGGAAAACTTAATATTTACAGTTTTTAACTGTAGGAACTTTGCTTTCCTGGGTTCTTCGGTGCTTATTTTTTGAGGGCAGTGGGAGATGAAGAAGAACTCCTAGTCAGGCAAGGGCTCTTCTTTGCTAGTAGAAGGAGAAACAGAGTCTTGAGTCTTGGCTTGTCAAATTCTCAGCAAGGCCCTTGGGCACTGGATTGTCCCACAGCCTACAAGGACAGGAGTAGGTATGGTGAGCACAGAGGTGACATGCTGAGGACAGAGGAAGAGGGAGCTTTGGGTTTCCACCAAAGCAGGTCTGATGGTGAGACAGGAGTGATGTATGGCTGCATCTCAGTGACACAGCAGCAACCCAGCAGCTGCCTGTCTGCTGAAGGGACTCACTTACCTAGCCTGAGAGAGATTAAGGCTTTGGAAAGTCCTCAGGCCAATAGGATCTCAGAAAGCAGAAGAAGAACTAAGTCACATAGGAGCAACCTGATTTGCATCTTCACCTACCTCATTTGATGGAGTCTACCCCAAAGCTGCCCATCCTGGGCCACTACCATGGAAGCAGAGTGCCCCAAGGAGTCAAAGGGACAAGCTGAGCAAGAACATGGGGCGCCAAGCTCCAGCTTGGATCAGACACATTCCTCAGTGGCTCTGGGGATGCTCTCACTGTTGGGTCAGACAGAACCCATTTGGGGCCAAAGAGACAGCTCAGACAGGAGCAGACACTTGGCTCCAGGACCTGTTTTACCAGAATGTTACCAGAGGCACTTTCAGAAAAGTGACTTTTCAAATGAGCGAAGGATGAATGGGTCTCTCCTATGAGAGGTTTCTAGTGGAGCTTGATACACAGGATTTGGAAATGCAAAGACAAAGAGCACAAAAAAATCAGGTGTCAAAGTATTGGGAAGATATGTTTCCCAGGGTAGAGTGGGACAGGGCAGGAATATAACTTGGAAGTGAAACCAGAAGAAATGTGAGAAAAAAACCTTATAACAGAAAATGCAACAACTTGCTGATGGGAAAATTACACAACTGGGTCTTCATTTTTGACTCATTTAAAGCCAGGAAGTTTTTCAGTCCCTTTTCTCCAGGACTTTCTGAGGAGGTGGAGCTGACCTAGAAAACTCTCAGCTTACTTGGCTTGTGTCTGTGTTCCCTGCAATACCCTATTCCATGCCAGCTAACCCAGGGTAACAGGGGTCTGGATCACATCTGTCCCAAGATTGGCCACCCCAGCACCTCCTTGCTGAGCCAAGACCCAGCCATAAGCTCTGATACCTGCTCACCTTATCAACTGTATTTCTGGGCACTTGGCAAGTTCCTCGGCTAGCTTTGTGGCTCCACAGGCGCCAATGTGATTTTTCTCCAGGCTGTTTTAAAAACCAAAAGAGAGTTTTAAAATCCAAACCAAATCAAGAGCAGAAAATAGTTGAATAGTCACTGGCTCTTTCTGCCATCCCAGAAAAGCTACACAGCTACACTTTTGCCCAAGCACAGCAACGCCACACAACTCACATCAGCCTTGTGTTTAACACTGTGCCCCTATTCAGCAAGGAGTATGTGCACTGCTCCCTGTGACCTCCTTCTGGCAACAGGACCTGTAAGCAGATCTCTTGCTCTTGGAGCACTCTTAAGAGATCCCACAGCAAGCTTGGTGCCAAAAATGCTAGTAACAACTTCTCCTGCCTCAGACACAACCTTCCTGCTTGTGCCTGTAAAACAGCTCAGCTCTGTATGGAGTTTCCCTTTGCAAGACAAACTAACCTCGTTTCCTGACCCTATGACCCACCGACTAATATTTTCATGTAGCTGAGGGATGGAAGGTGTGTACCACGCACTCCAAAGGGCCAAGGGGAGGAAAGCTCCATGAACAGTTCTTGACCAGAAGATGACAGTCTCTCCCATCAACAGAGCTGGGTTGTGATGCCACCAGGCCAGGACATGAACTGGTGATATCAACCCCAGCTGCTGGGAGCTGCATCTGAGTTTTCTGTGAGCTCCTATGGCCCAACACCCACAATTTGTCGGCTCCATCCTGGGAATGGACTGCCTGCCTTGCTGCAAGCTTTACAAAGGCTCTCTGAGCATGGTACCCATCTAGACCATCTCAGACACTGAAGAGAAGTAAAAGCTTGCAGGAAGCAGCTCTCCCGAGGTCATTAGGTGATATGAGTCATGTTCCAGAAACACCAGCTTGTCTTCCCTCACTCAAACAGGAGGCGTTCACAGACCAGTGTCTGCTTAGACACCCATGCTGCATTCACCTTAAATAAAATAAGTGCTATTTCAAGAGTATCACCCAGGCAAGGCTGGCCCTTGGTGCATGGAGCAGGCTAAGCAAGAAGTTAAACTGCAGAAGTTTGTCTGTCTGTTGTTCCTAATGCATGTCCCTTTTTCAGAAGTCCTGTGATTGAAGGTTCAATGACAGAAAAACAAGTCTTGTTGCTCTCAGGGCTGTACTCACTCTAACATCTTGAGTTTATCCATCTCTGGGAGACCACTGGCCAACTCTTGGGCTCCTCCATCTCCAAGGGTGTTCCAAGACAGACTAAGGCAGACAAGAAAACACAAGGGGAACAGTGAGTCAGTGGATAGACACGAGAGCAACAGCAGTGCTGTGATAGTACCCTCTCTTAGATTAGCATGTTTACAAGAGCTAATTGCCCTCTTATCATGGCAGGCAAACAGTCCTCTGGATTATAAACTTAATTTTGAGGAATTTACTCCTTTTCACCACATATTGCCATGTATGATAAGACACCAGGGAGTGTCACCATCAAGCCTGCAGAGTGTGGTTATCTCAGAGCCCTGCAGGCTCAGGAAATGAGATGCAAAAGATAGAAATGACTGCTGAGGACACAGTTTTACCCCAAGGCCACTCCTCCTTGTAAATACTGGTGTTAAACCACTGCAGCAGCTAAGGTGCCTCTCTGCCTTGTTCTTACAGCTGCCTGTTGATTCTGAGCTCTTTCGAAGGATAGCTTGCAAGGCTTTTGAAGGACTAGGTTTTTCACTTGCTGACATATTAGCAAGTAGGAAAGTTCTTCAGATCCTTTCTTTGCTGCTGGCTGAGCAGCCTGGCCATTTCCCTCTCACCTGAAAAACAGGAACCTAGCATGGTTGGTCAGGTGGATGATCCTGAGGCCACCCCACACAGTCATGCCTCTGCCTAAGTCTGGGGAAGTCCAGAATGTCTGTATGGCATGTAGGTGCCAAAAACCAAACAATTTTTAGCAGTTTATTTAGTAAATTACCAGTAAATTTACCACTGAGAAGTATTTAGTGCAAAGTATCAAGAAGTATTTAGCATGATCAGAAGTGTGTGGCCATTGCAAATAGGAGCAGACATTAAAACGAGTGACCTGTGTGTTGAAGGCTCTTCCCTTCCATTCCCACACTCACATTATCTCCTCCATGGAAGGGCATTGTCGGAAGCCGTGACAAAGTGGTTTTGAAGCATCATCAGTGATTCCGCAGAATTTCAGGCTAAAGCAGCAGGGAGGGAAAAAAGAAAGAACATTGTGCTGGTGTCAGAACTGGTGTGGGATACAGCACCAGCACTGTCTGCTGTGCTCGTGCCCTGGCAGTGCTGCAAACAGCAGCCAACACTCTGCCCTGGCAGCCCTTGGTGCCCTGGTACTCACTCGATCTTCCGGAGGTGTTCCAAGCATGGCAGCCCCTGGGACAGGGCATGGATACTCTGTTCCCCAAGGTCATTTTCTGATAAACTGTGAGAGTAATGGAAAAGCTTTGAGTGGGTGCAGAAAAAGCAGGTACAGTCAGAGAAGAGTCATCATAAAAATATAACTGTGTGAACTAGCAAGTCAATAAGTAGTACCCAGACTAAGTGAGGACTCTATAGACAGCAGGGACAAGTCGTATCAGCACATAGCAACTCTAGGTCAATTCCCTGCTTGGTAATTCACAGCCTCAGGCCATGCAGCAGTGAATTGCTTGCAGACAGTAACCAGTGGCTAAGAAGGACAGAGCTGCAGCACATCATGAGTTGAATGTGAAACTGGAGGGAAAAAAAAGTTATACTGGAGTTAATGACTGGTATGACTTGAAAGGAAATGATGGTAAGGGAGAGCAGGAAGAAGACATGGGTCTCAAAACTCAGGGGGAGCAGTAACTGGCTCCCAACCTTACCAGGCTGTGCTGCTCTAGAGTTCTCATCTACAGAATCACAGAATATTCAGTGTTGGAAGGGACCCATGAGGATCATCGAGTCCAACTCCTGGCCCTGCACAGGACAGCCTCAGAATCTCACCCTGTGCCTGAGAGCACTGTCCAAATGCTCATTGAGCTCTGTCAGGCTTGTGGCCATGGGAGATGTTCCTGTGCCCAAACCAGCAAACACAGCCTGTGGCAATCTCTCCTCTACACTAACATCTCTCACACCATAATTACCAACACCCTAATTCAACTTGTTATTTAACAATAAACACACAGCAAAGAATGGTGACATCAAGGATGCAGTAGGAAGAGTTAATTCTCATCACCTCCATTCTTCCAGTTCCATGTTTAGAAATTTTACCACTCCCCAGGCTACTGCAAACAGTATTTCCAAGGCACATGGTTGCACAAAGCCCAGCAAAGAGCACTGGCAGGCAGGCTTTAACATCTGAGGTGATCAAAGCTGCCCCATGCAGTGCATTGCAGTGACTTTTAGAGAGTGTCGCCTGTCACCCTACAAAGGTTTGTAGGACAGGTAGCGTGACTGCCTTCTGCAGAGGCATCTGAGCATGGAAAGAGCCTGCATGACAGCCTCAGGCCTGTGAGCAGAAATGATTCCCACCTGCAGATACCAGTCCATTCTTAGCCTGGAGAAGAGAAAGCTCCAGGGAGAACTTAGAGCCCCTTCCAGTACCTAATGGGGCTACAAGGGAGCTGGAGAGGGACTTTGAACAAGGGTATGGAGGGACAGGACAAGGGGGAATAGTTTCAAATATCATATTAGATATTAGGAAGAAATTCTTCCCTGTGGGGTTGGTGAGGCACTGGCACAGGTTTCCCAGAGAAACTGTGGTTGCCCCATCCCTGGAAGTGTTAAGAGGCCAGGTCAGATGGGTCTTGGAGCAACCTGGTCTAGTGAAAGATGTCCCTGGCCATGGCAGGGGGTTGGAACAAGATGATCTTTGAAGGTCCCTTCCAACTCAAACCATTCTGTCATTCTATGATGTGTTTGGCACCATCCCAAGTGCACCTGCCATGACCTACCTTATCTCTTCTAGCAGCCCACACACCACCAGGGCTCTGGCCAGCTCCAGCCCTCCTTCCTGCCTGATGTTATTGTTCTGCAAGCTAACAAAAGAAACATAAGCATTGGAGGATTATTTGGAATAAAGCTGTAACAAAAGCTCACATTTAACTTGCCAAGAAGAAAACTGCTAAATCTTTTGACCCAGCATCTAGTGTTGGTAACAACCAGGGATCCCTGTGGATTAATGGAGGGGCCTGGAAAACAGGGAGACAACAGTGGGGGATCAAAGCACAGCCAGGCAGTCACCACAAACACAAAGGCACGGCTCTGCCAGGAGTCTGTCTCCAGCTCTGTGCACAGGGGATTGGTTTGAGATGGGTGAGGAGCACTCTTACGAACAAGGAGCAGATGGGAATCTCATGTCTGCAGATTTTTCAACACCATTCTTGCAAAGATAAGAAACCTACCCAGAGAACTAAAGGCTCCCACTACTGTGATTCCTTTCCTAAGTTATATTTGATGACATCTTAGACAGAGACACCTTCCAGACATAGGCTGGAAGAGACAGCTGCAGGCTAAGTGAGCCCAGTGAGCTCTTCTAGCTCACCAGTTTCTGGCTTTGTTACTGTAAAACAGTATGAGAAAGTCCTATGTGTTAGAGCCCTGGAAAGATTCCCACAAAAGGTTTAAAAATATAATACCATGAGGTTCAGGGGAAAAAATTACTCAGAGGTGCCTGTACAAAACAGTGAGGGACCATAAAAGGTGCTCATCTTTATGCTTCATTCCACCAGAATGAAAGAACAGCAAGAGGCATCAGAAACTAACATACTCAAGAACAATTTTAAGGCTTATTTTACTGTATATACAATGCCTGGTTCATCTCTAAAGCTAATGCTGCAAGAGATGACTTTTACAGCACAGTAATTGTGTAGGGTGTCTCAGTCCTAGAACACTTCAAATACTGTCAATACAAGAGACCAGTGCACCACCACAGTCTATGTCTTTTCCCATCCTTGATCCATGATCCCACAAATTCCCCAGAATATCCAGCCTTCCTGGGGCAGAGGCACTTACTGCAAGATCTTCAGATTGGTCATGTGAGGCAGACAGAGGGCAAGTTTCAGTGCTGTCCTGCCTCCAAAACCATTCCTTGATAATCTGGAAGAAGCAGAAATGAAATGTTACTGGCAGTGAGCCACAGAGCCTCATTGCTCACCTAAGTGCCACCCACACATGTGACCCACATTCCTCACCCACATGTGCATGGGGCTATGCTGAAAGGAGTGTACATGATTCGAAGGACATAGAGGGTGGGAGGAAGGAACAATGAGGTTTTGTAGTCCTGCAGCAGGAGTTAAACAGGGAAGTAAAACTGCCTTGCACTTCTCAGGAGCACACTGATCTCCCTTTCTGAGCTGTCCTGAGCTGGAATTGAACTGAAATTGCACTTCTTAATATGTGCCCTTACTGCACACATTGCAATATTAAGGTGACATAGACAGTTCCAGCATTTTAACTAACTTTTTCTGCTTTGCTATTTTTCATTTTCTTTACTGAATATGACAGGGCTGGCCCAGAATGTCAATATATCTGGCTGAGTAAAGCCTCTGATTGTCCCTTCCTTCCCTCCATTGCTGCAGCCACACAGACTGATGCTGATTTCTTAGGCAGTACAGGTACTGCACAGCCCATGTACCTGTGACACTGCCTGTTAAACCTCAGATTTAGCTCTTCCCCACTAATACAGACTGTATAGTCCTCGGAAATCTTTGAGAGATTCCAGCAGATGACCAGTCTCCAAACCTCCCACACCCAGCAATACCCATTCCTGTGTAGCTGAGAGTTTTTACCCTGCTCTCATAAGAATCAGTGGTAACACTGATCTTGGCTTTACTGGAGCCATATCAGATTTGGTTTCTGTGCCCTGATTTTGCCAAGCTCCCTGAAGGCACATTGGAAATTACACACTTACAGTAACTCTTCGATGTGCTTGCAATGAGCAAGAGCTTCCATCAGCTTTTCCCCTCCAGCAGGACTAGGACAGTTCCCTGAAAGGCTAAAATAAGCATAACACTCTGTGACTAAACAAGAACCAGAATGTAGCAGCTTAAGATATTTCACTCTTTGCCTGGTGCACTGAGACACTTGGGTCACTGCAACAATGGCTACACAGGTCTCTGGGAAATGGTCTGGAGATTTTTGACTTGCTTAGTAACTCCTGGCCCTGCAGGTACTGGGGGGAAGGAGCGGTTTCCCTCTCCCAGACAAAACCGTGACTTTGTTTTTCTTGTTTCAAGTAATTTCCAGGTTTTTAATTTCAAAAAACATACAAGACATACCCCAGAGCTGAGCCTAGCAAAGAGCCTGGATGCTCTAATTTCAGTTCTCTTGGAGAAGGGACAGTTTGAACCCATGTCTCACAGAGCCTTGTCTAGACACTGTGTCGTGGCTTTGACAAATTCTCAATTTCACCTCTACTTCCACAAGTGACATAAAGCAGTGTCACAACACTGGTGGCCACCACACTGGGAACCCTAGGAAAGGTGCTGCCTGGGTATGAGACTTGGATGATTCCCTACAAACATGCAGATTTGCTTTCCAGGACACAACTGAGTCAGAGATCTCTCCGTTTGAACAGCTGGTGAGGGCTGGCAAACAGCTCCCACTGTCTCTGGGGGTGGCTGCACACGGCCATAACCTTCACCCTCAGGGAGTCTCTGCTCTGCAGAGGAAGTCACGGCCAGTCCCAGCTGTACATGTGAAGGGCAGGAGAGGGAATGCCTTCCATTGGTTTGGTGGATTTTGTACCAGGTCTTCAATGACATTTCTGGAAGGTGGAACATTGTCCAAGAGAAGGCAGCACAGAGATTCCCACACAGGCTTCCCCACCAACTATGGCCATGACCAAAACAACTGCAACAACACAAAGGGACTCACTCAATTTTCTTCAGGTTTGACATTTCCAGCAGGACAGCAGCTAGATTTACCAGGCCTGGATCTCCAATGTTGTTGTTGCTTAAACTTTAAAGCAGAGAAGAAAGGCTGTGTTGCAAAGGAAGATGCAAAGCACCAGGCAACGTATGAGGTCTTATTTAATGTGTCCCATCTGCTGGATGACACCTCAGACCTTGCCAGCAGAATCAAAGAGATGTTTGTCTTGACTGTCTCACGAAAGATTAATAGGTGTTAATGAGGTATTAAAAATAATGCAAACAATCAAAGTCAATGGATCTTGTTAATGGGCGGGATATTACTTCAGCTAGATACCAAGATAAACAACAAGTGGTTATTATTTTCCAAACTGCTGCAGTGGAGAATGTATAGCATCTGTTTAGGGAGATAAGGAAAAAGCAGAGGAAGCCTGGAGTATGCTCCACATTCAGATCTTTTCAGACTGAACAAGTGCTAGGTCTGGCCCATTCTGGATCCCAGGGATTTCAGAGGAGGTTTGAAATCCAGAGGCTGTTTAATCACTAGCAAAGTGGGGTTAGACCAAATTCTCCTCTTCTGGACATCAAGTTCTGATTTCCTCCAGTCCAAGGTACCTCATCCATGAGCATTTTGCAACCTCACTGCCTTTGTTACAACATTGTGTATAAACACATCTGGGTCTCTTCAAATGTTGGCACTAGTGCTCACCTTGCTGCAGAAACTTACTTGATTTCCTCCAAGTAGTGCATATTCCTCAAGGCTTCTGCAAGTCTGGAGCAACCATCATTGCCAATACTGTTGTGGTTCAAGCTGGAAACAACATCCCCAGGAAAATGGACATCAAGCTTCTATTACTCAGCATCCCAAGCCAGGTTTGGGGCAAACTGCAGTCACACACTTACATCAGCCTTCTCAGAGATGGCATTGCACGAAGTCCCAGCACAAGCTTAGGAATGGCAGCACTGGTGAGTTTCATGTAGCCTAGGCTAAAAGATGAAATAACACAGGGACAACTAACTACCCATGATGGTGTGAACACTCGTTGCAGAGGACAGCAGAACAAGGGGGAGAGTCTCGTTAAAGTATGTTTTAGTCCCTGTAAATAATCATCAATTTTATCCTCTAAAGCAATTCTAATGGACGTGTCTTGATCCTGATAAGATGCCAAGAGAATCCCGAACCTCTTGCTCCAGGGGCTGGAGCAAGAATCCAGCCCCTCACGGAGCAAGGTGCCACTGTGACCACAAGATGGCAAAGCTCTCATGACAGTGACACACACGGTGCAGTGGCACCTGATCACAGAAGGATGTCTTACATGCAGGTACCTGGAAAAGCCATCTATCTCTGTGTGAAGGCTACACAGGCATCCTCCAGGAGTGAAATGCTGGCTCTGGAATTACTGCACGGGAAGTACTTCCTCCCAGCTGGGACAAGATCCATGCAAAAAACCACTACCAGAGCATCTGATTTCTCCACTGGAATTCCCTGCCACAGACTACTGATCTCTGTCTCTCTCACTCACTGTTCATTGCAAATAAAAAGGAATTGTTCCCTCTTCCCTATCTGAAGTCCTCCAGACATCAGGAAAAGTGCCTCTGTCCACAGTACAGGCATAAGAGAGGCTGCAGTTTAACTAAAGCTTCTAGAAAGACCTAGCAGACTCCAGATAGTCTGGTAAAAACACACTCACTTGAGCTCTTCAATGGCCTGGCAATTCTGCAAGCCTGTGATCAAATAGTCAATTCCAGTTGATGCAATACTGCTAGAGGTCAGCCTGCAAAGTAAGACCAAACGAAATAAAGATCAAAGAAGATTAGGTCTCAGCCCCCTGAGAAAGAGGCATTTACTCCACTGACAGGCAAACCACCCCATCCAGCACAGACCTCAGGGACCACACCTTGCATATGCAAGATTACAGAGATGTTCACATCATGTACTGTACCAGGCAGCACAGTCTCTGCCTGGGCCAAACAGCCCTCAGCATTTCACTGGCCAAAGATGCCCTTTACAAGCCTTAAAGGTAGTTGAAGAGGTCTGTGAGAAGTCTGCTCATACCAGAAAAGGCTCTTTTACACAGCAGGGTGGTATAAATTTGCCTACAATATAAACAAGAGCCAAGGTCTCAGTCTCAAATTGCTTTCACTTCAAAAAAGGGGAGAGGGAAAACCTCAGGACACATACACAGTGTTCCTATAACTACCTTTAGCATGAACTGCAGAGAAGTGTGGAGTTTGCAGCCTAGACATGGCTCAGGAGAGATCCCAGAGCTCAGGGATGTTCCAGACATGGAGTGTTCAGAGTGGATTGGTGTGAGGCACAGGGTTGAGCCAATAATAAATATGTGAAAAAGGCCACAGGTGGGGACATACCCAAACATTTTCAGCTCTGGAAGAGGTAGCAAAATCCTGACTAGCATTTCTGCTTCATCCTCTTGGAGTTCCACATGAGACCATCTGCAAGAACAGAAAAACAGGTCTGGGCTGTGTCCACTGGTGACAAAAGGTCTGTGCCAAGCCCACAGCTAAAGCACACCAGCACTGGGACAGTGGGGAAGTGGCACAACATGGATACTTGGCAAGGTCCTGTGGGAACTCCCAGCCATGATAAGAGAATACAGGTTATCTGGACACATGGAGATTTACATGACTTCAAAGGATATGCCAGGAAGCCACCAGGTCTATGGGTCTTTTCTATTTTCCATCCAAACACTCTAAGTAGAGGACCCAGAGGGCAGGGACTGGGACCTTGCACTGGCCTCTCCAGTGCCTTGCTCTGTGCTCTCCTGCACACACTAGGGCAAGCTACCCCCTCCCAGAAAAATCCTTTACAATGCTCGTCATCTCACCTCAATTCCTGGAGTTGAGCACATTTTTCACAAACCCTTTGGTAGAAGCAGGAAT